>NW_007252220.1:115200-147895 GCF_000164805.1 Carlito syrichta | reverse complement strand
CTGCACTCCAGTCTGGGCGACAGAGTGAGACTCCAACTCAAAAAAAAAAAATAGGATGCAGGTTCCTAGGAATATTTAGGCTTATTGTCTAAAACTATGGTGGGATAGGTTCTTAGAATAGTATCATTTAGTTGCAGCTTTGCTTTTGATTTTTTTTTTTTTTGAGTCGGCGTTTCACTGTTGCCCAGGCTGGAGTGCAGTGGCATGCTCACAGCCACCATAGCCTTGACCTGCCGGGCTCAGGCGATCCTTCCACCTCAGTCTTCCAAGTAGCTGAAATCACAGGCACAAGCCACCACACCTAGCCAATTTTTTTTATTTATTGAAGAGACGAGGTCTTGCCAAGTTGCCCAGGCTGGACTCAGGCAATCCTCTCACCTCCGCCTCCCAAAGTGTTGGGATTACAGGCGTGAGCCACTGCGCCCGGGTGCTTTTGATTTTTATATCTTGTTTGTTTATCAGCATCAGTGTTGGCTGTTTTATTTGTAAGCAACTCTTTGTTTCCCTTAGTGCCCAGTATGGCAATATGCACATATTGCAAGCTTCATAAATATCATTTAATGATTATCCCAATTTATATCCCATTATCTTACTGCTTTGATTCTGAATTTTCAAGAAAGATGAGCAGACTCAGAATCACTGAATACAGTGGAGATAAGCTGCTGTGAATTGGTGAGAAATAATGCCTAAGTGCCCTGTTATTTATTTGGTTTGTATGGCAGAAACGTTATTAGGAAATAGAAAAAGCAAGCCATCTCTAGAGTGCAGATTTTGGGAGCAATTATCCACATGTGTGATCCCACTTTGTGGATATGTATGGTAAGCTAGTGTCACCTGCCTGGTTAATTTCTGGCCATTAATAGATAGAATGCATTGGAGGGAATTGAGTTGGCCCTGACTAAAATGGGCCACAGTTAAACCTTTGAGTGTGTATATATCTGAATGCATTCCAAATTTAATTTTAGTGATTTTTGGATTATTCATTTGATATTGATACTATGCCTTTTTTCCTGTTCATGAATGTGATTAATTGAAAGTTGACAGATTTCATTGATAGTACTTTACAGAAAATGTAAGTATACTGATTATAAGTAAACAGGCTTTGATTTTTGTTTTTGTTCTTTATTCCAGAGAAGACTCATTTTAAATCTCCTTTTGATGTGGTGATAGTGTGTGCATATCTGTGTATGTAAGTGTGTTAATAGGTTGTAGATAATTGCTGGTAACAGTTATTAATCAAGATTACTCACTGACATAGTTTGTCTTATGATTTATAGACAGGAGGAGTGTATGATATACCACATCTCTGAAATAAATGAGTCTAGTGCAGAGAAAGTATCAGGGTAATGAGAGAAGGAGAGAAGAAAATTTTCCTTAATTACCACCCTACCTTGATAAAGTTTTCTCAAATAAGTGTAAGCAGATCTAAAGGGGGCTGCAAGAAGGCTGAAACAAGCTCTGTTCCAGAGCTGGTTTAGTTAATCTAGCTCTTGGTTCAGTCTGGTTCACGAGGTCACTTACAGGACACAAGCTTGGCTCTCCTCATTTTTTCATTCACTGTTTTCATTGCATTCTTATTGCAGATCTAAGAATTGCCTGCAATCTCTAAATTAATATTTGTTCTTGTTTTTATTTTAACATTTTTCTTTATAAAAATAATATTAGCATTTCACCCCAAAGTATGAAAAAATGAAGAAAAGAAAAATAATTTCTAAGACTATTGCCCTTACCACTTTTAATATTCTGGGGGAGTGTGTTTCTCTTCTGCCCTTTGTATTTTGGTACATGTTTGTTTATATTTTAAACCACAGTATACATACCATTTTGGATTTAAATTTTTTACTTAAAATATAGTAAACATTTTCCCTTACTGTGACATAGTATTTATAATCATTACTTTTGACTATGCAATATTCCATTCAAAACACACACACACACACACACACACACACACACACACATGAGTCAGTACTCAAAAAATCCAGCATTTATTTGTAAACATTTGTGTATTTATTCTTATGTGTTTAAACTTCAGTCACCTTCAAAGTACTCTCCATTTGATGCAATATACTTATCGAGATGCTTTTTCCACTTCTCAAAACAGTTTTTGAACTTGTTAATTTTGATGCCCCTTAGTGCTTCTGCCATTTTTTGTATCACCTCTTCTACAATGGCAAAACGTATCTCTTTGAGAATTTTTTTCGTCTGGGGAAACAAAAAAATCACTCGGAGCAAGACTGGGTGGTTAGGGAGGGTGGGGTGTGGGATTATGCTGTTTCTGGTCAAAAACTGCTGAACATTCAGTGTGGTGTGGGCAGGTGCACTTGTAAATCACCCATCATGAAAGGGGCAAACGTGTTGAAAGACTCTCCAACAAAAGTTCACTGAAGCTAAACACAGCCTCTCACAACAACGCTAGCTGGTATACTGACGGATTCATAGAACACTCATCTAGCAGGAAAGACTGTATTACAAGGGGCCAGCCCTTCAAAAGATAATTCCAGTTTTTTGGGACACACACACACGATATCAAAAGCAAATTTTAAGAGATGTTTTCTATGTATTACTTTTAGTTTGCCATAATTGGAAGTGCCTGGATGCCAGTGGTAACTACTTAGAGTACCTTTTTTAATTGCAGAAGTCAAACGTGACTTGTATTCATCTTTTCTTATTGGTACATATTGACTATTACAATTTTAATACAGTTTTTTCCTTCTTAAAATGCGCATACATTTTTGGTAGCTTCTGCATACATACACATGCATGCACATACATACACATACACACAGGGGGCTTGAGTGTAGTACACTTGGAATTTGCTCCTCTGGATCAAACAGTCAACCAAAGTTTTTATCTGCATGCTTTGAGAAGGTTGGGCCACGATTTGAGAAAGAAATGTCCCAACTTGTGGCAAGCAGGTGACTGATTCTTCAACCATGACAATGCTCACACCATGTTGAGTGTTCACAGCAGTCTTTGACCAAAAAGAGCATGACCTCCATGCCCAAAGCTCCCTGTTCACCTGATCTCATCGTGATTTGTTTGTTTGTTTTCATGGATGAAAAAAGTCCTCAGAGGGAAATGTTTTGCTGGTATGGAAGAGGTGCAACAAAAAAATGGCGAAAGCACTAAAAGGCATCAAAATTGATGAGTTCAAAAACTGTTTTGAGCATGGAAAAAGAGTCTCAATAGGTGTATTGAATCAAATGGAGAGTACTTTGAAGGTGACTGAAGCTTAAACACATATGAATAAATACACAATTTTTGAATAAGTAAATTCCAGTTTTTGGGGGTCACTCATATGACACACACACACATGCACACACACATATATACATTCCCATATTTCTGGATATTTTGGCTATTTCCTAATTACTGGCTATAAGTAATGCTGTGATGAACATTTTTGTGAATAGTTTGTCTGTCTTTATGGTAGTTTCCCAGAAATGTAATAACTAGGACAATGGACATATAGATTCTGATGGTTTTTTTGATAGATATTAACAAATTCAGTTATAAAAGATTGGTACCAGTTTATACTGCCACAAAACAAAGCATGAGAATGTCTAATTTATCATACCCCTGCCTCCTGATTTGTCTTTGCTAACCTAGAAATAAAAAACCTGGGAAATAGAGTTTCACATTGGACTGATACCTACAATCAAAATTGAATTTGCTGCTTCAAGGCATGGTTCAGCATCAATTTATTTCAGTAGCAATATTTACCTACCTGGACCCAATAGGTATTAACCATAACTTCTTGTTATCTCCAAACACCTGCTGGATATTCTTGATGAAGCCAAGGTTGAACCCATTTTTCTCTGGGCCACTTGTAAACACTGGAGTGCAGAAGGCCTCTAATACAGGGTAGGGGATTTGAAGAAAAGAAGAAGAAAGCAATAAGGGAACAAATCTCAAAAGTCATGTTTCACAGTTCTCCATGAATATGACTTGAGTCTATAATATCTTTTTGCTGTGGTAGCATAGCCCTCTCATTCTTAAATTACTTAGCAAAAACCAGTTTAAATACTTAACACAAGCTAAGTTTGCTACTTAATATAAGGAATCAGAAGTCTCTTTTTTAAAAAGGTAGGGGAAACATAAAATAATTAAACAGTCACAGGAGTAGCATATATTTTGTACTGCTGGATTTAAGAAGTAAAGAAACATTTAACAGCACTTTATTTGAATATAAGTGGCAACAACAGCTAAATAACTGGTCTCCATCTTTAGAACTGGGACCAAAGTAATGACATATAAAGAGATAATAATGGTACTGATTTGGTAATTAAAACATTTCAGAAATGAAGATGTTTACACCAAAGACTGCAATGTAAGAAACCGAGTTTTACTTCAGATAAAATGCCAAATGTCAACAGGTGAACTATAATCACCTCAAAAGCTAGGAGGAATTGGACCATGTTAGTGCACATTATTTTTAGACATACATTTATTCTATTAAGCAAATGCTTTCACTGTTGGACTCTGGCTGCATCTGACCATTTCCTACTTGCTCTTTGTTTTCAGACTTTGTTACCATGAAGCTTTTAGTACTTTTCTTCTTTGTAGCTGGTCTCTAAGCCAAATGTGCTAATCTATGTACACAACTCATACTAGATGTATATTTGATTGAGAAAATGGGTGCAAATACTTTCTTAGTCATTAGCATTATTAGCAAATGAATTCCCAAAGCATAGTGGCTTTTGCACTTTACTCATATCTATACTAGCGAAACAGTCAACACTTGGACACTTCTCATTCCTAATGTAACTACTTTTTACACAATGTAAACATTTGCTTCACCATAGATGAAAAAAATTGGCATATTGGAATTCATCAGAAATACAGTGCTCCAAATAACTGCCTAGAGTAACTAACAGAATATATGTTTATTTATTGTACTAATTTTCTAGAGACTTATTTGTTCAGTGTGCTTATTTCATTCTCACAGTACCTATACAGTTCCTTGATGATTGTAGATAGTCATTGACTTGATTCTTTTTCAGGACTTTTGGATCCTTGTTTTGATTTGGATTCTTTTACAGGACTCTGTTCTTGGATGTGCTTAATAAATTCGATTCTTCTATTTTTATTGACTTTCACCTCCCCCTTCTGACATTCCCTTTTGTATAGATGATTTCATTTCCTCATGTGTAAATCTTTTAGAAATCTTCTGAGCTATAAATCTGGGGAGCTATTACCCAATATGCACTATAACGGGCAATGGTCATTTTTGGTTTTGTGTGGGGTTTCATTTACTAATGCTCTCATTAGTCTGTAAACTTAATTCACTGTGGCTTTCCAGTTTGATAAGACGTATTTTCTTTTCTTCTTTCTTTTTCAGCTTCCAAAGGTTTTATTGGTATATATGCCTTAGAAAAGAATGATTAAGCCTATTCCTTCCAAGTCAGTGGAATGAAGAACTGTGTCCAAGGACACACCAAGCGGTGCTGAAAGGGACTGTTGTAGTGTCTACCTCTTATTCACAGACATAGTCATAAGCACAAGACTTGTATTCAACCAGTTCTTCAGGTTTAAACCACAGGCTGATTTGTTTTTCAACACTTTAAACTGAGTCATTGCCATGAATGATGTTCCTGCCAACTTGAATGTAGAAGTCCCTGTGAATGGTGTCTTGCTTAGAATCAGCTGGATTGGTCTCCCCAAGAATCACACTGCCAGTCTTCACAACATGCAGCCCTTCTCAGACCATGGCCACCACCGGCCCTGAGTTCATGTACATTACCAGCCCAGGGATGAATGGGTGGTCTTTCGGGTCAAATGTAGTACTGTTTCAGGTGTTCCTCACAGGCCTGAAGGAACCATGGCCATGAGGCGGAATCCCTTCTGCTCAAAATGCTTGATGATCTTGTCCACCAGGTCATGCTGTAGGCCGTCTGGCATGATGGTGATGACAGTGTGCTCGAGGTTGGCCATGGTCTGGGAAGCTGGTGGGGCTGGGCTGCGGCGCTGCTGAAGCAGAGATCTGGGGCGACCCCTGGTCCCAGGAGCCGCCTGCAAAACATATTTTCACCTGTCTCAGTTTGGGGGCAAATGGGTGTCACTGCAGCTAAAATACATCATTGGAAGTTTTTTCTTCCTTGGGAACAATCCACCCTGATCTATATTAATATGTTTTTTCTTAGTTTTAATATTCAGTCTTACCTAAGGTGGTTTTGTTTCTGCCGACAAGCCAACAATGGTAACCAAAGAGAATCACAAGGCTGACAAAAAACATGCAGGCCACAAAAAGAAGAAAAAGGACATGGAACTTAGAGCGAACATTGGGCAATTCCCCCTAGAAAAGAAATTACAAATAAACAAAAAATTAGAGTGGTAAAGTTTGGCTAGTTTTTCTATATAGGTTAGTAGTGTTTCACATGTATAAAACATCTAGCTGTAATTTAAAAAGTAGATTTTGTAAAATTTTTACAAAATGATTCTTTCTGTTAATGACCATACCTCATTGTGAATATGCTCTCAGTCTACAAAGCCTTTTAGGATATCTGCTTAAATGCAGTTCTGTGTAAAATAGAGTTATATAATCTACCAATTAGATAAGGGTAATGTGTAAAGGGTATATACTCAGGCCATAATTGGTATGCAACTTCTTAAAGCTTGTACTCCATTTAGTTTGAAATCTTGAAGTCACATGGTTCATCCTCTCGTTTCAACGTGGGTTATTCTGGAATTCTTTATATGTGATGTTTCCTTGGACATGTTTGTGTTGAAAATGTCACAGTGATATATGTAGGAAGTTAAAACACATAGGAAGAATTTTAAAATGTCTTACCTATAAGTCACGACCTGATTTTAAAATTGCTGCAAATTTTGTGTGTGTGTGTTTTTAATTGCGGAAATGGAATGTGCTGGTATATAGTACATCCTGTGGAACAGCTGTTTAGAGAGTAAAAATCAAGCAAAATTTTACAGGCAATTATAAAAGTAGGTGGCTAAGGATTGCCATAGTTATTTGGGACATTTTATTATCCATGTGGCACCAGTTTTTTTTTCTACATTCAACCTAGACCAAAATGAATGTTCTAAAGTTCTATAGCATACACAGCATGTAACATTTTGTCTTTTCAAGAGAACCTTAGAAAACATTTCAATTTTGGAGTGAGCAGTTAGGGATGACCATTATTTATTTCCTCATTTCCCATAATGGTTCTTGTTTTGGCATGATAAATCACTTTGAAATATTTCCAGATGCTCTCTAATAATAAAGTTATAAGTGATTATTAAGTGGAGTGTACCCTAAATTCTTAATTATCTGGTTCTACTCCAATTTGGAAGGAGAAAGTTAAGGTTTGGCAATACTTGGCAAGTTCAGATTATTTTCTTTCTCTGAGAAAATATTTGTATTCATTTTTATGTAAGGAAATATTTGGAATATTTCAGGGTGTATATGTTTGAAGGATAAAGAAAGAGGAAGTAAACCAGCCAGCTGCTTTCAGCTGAGGGGAGGTGCGGCTCAAAATTCCATAGAGGCAGAGCAGCCCAAGAAATGGCTACCTCAAGGACTTCAACTAAAGAAATCTTTATCTGAAACTCTCCTTTTTGAAATGATCCTTTCATAAAATCTTGGCCTAAGCACCCACATTGAAGTTGATTGATTTTTGTTTGTTTTATATTGCATTTACAGAAAAGATTCCATATATTGTTTTGTAGTCTTTTTTTTCTTGATTGGGTTTTTGCTTTTATAATCTCTACTTTTTGAGTATTTTTTTAAATAAAGCATTTAAAGCTCACATTTCCCTTCTTATTTTTCACATTTAAAATGGGCAGTAGGAAATGACTGAGCAAGAGGGACTGATACAAAGTCCGTCTACATCCTGTGGAGCTGAGCTGGAAGTCTCCTCCCCCGCCACCATTACTCTTGCAGAATTTTCTTCTGTTTGCCAAAGCATATCTACCGTGCTGTCCCTTGACAGAGTTCTTAATATTAAACTTGTTGTTATTGTTAAAAGAGAGTGACAGGCTTATGTTCAAAATATCTTCTCAGAAGATAATCAAGTTAAATCATGCAAAACAATGGTCACCAGAGACAGTTCAGAGGAACACTGGTAAAATACTGCTATTCTCTTTTTTTCTAAAACAATTTATAGCCTCTGCAAGGTGATTCATGGCTCAGTGTGGGAGATATGTATCACTACTTTTTCACGGAAGGCTGAGATCATTCTCCTATCAAAGTAGTTATTGTTTATGCTAATATTGAGAGGAGAGAAATGATCTGATGGTCTTATGAATTCTTTATTCCAAAGGAGATAGAGCTTCTCCATAGCAGAACCAAAATGGGCACTAGGACATGGTACAGTGTATGAGATCACTGGGCTTAGGGTCAGATGTAGGTAGAAGTCCTGACTTTGAAATTTACAAGCTCAGTTTGAAATTTACAAGCCTCAGTTTTATATTTTTGAATTAGACTAATAATTCCTGCTTTGCCTACTTCTTAGGGTTGTGGTGAGGGTCAAATGAGATAATGGATATGAAAGTGCTACAAAAACTGTAAAGTACCACACAAATAGAGGTTGCTGTTTTTAGGAGCACAGCTTGTCTCCTTGATATATGGCTTTTAAAATACATGGCAGTATTTACTTTTTATTTTAAGGGGAGATTCAATTTAAACTGAGAATGCCATCTCCAAACCACACGAAGTGTTCTCTGGCTGGAGAGACTACAAAGAAACATTTCCCTGAACTGTCAATGCCCTTTTCATTATGAGAATAAACCAAGACAGATTTCCTCACCTCTCTTCTGTTAGGTACGAACTAGTTCATTATGGAGAAAAAATGAGGGAGTAGGAAAAGGACAAGGGTATGTTCCTCTGGTATTGTTTGTGAATACTGGCACATTTCTGGAAATTAATTCATATCCAAATATCATCTTTTAAGAGTGAAAAAAGCATACAGCACCTGATTGGCATTGTGGTATTTGATTATTGGCTAACTAAGAGGACTAAAGGCAAAATGTGTGAAATGCAATTATTGTTTACTCAGTTATGAAGGTAAAAGTTGGTTCTTATGCAGTAGCTTATTGTGTTAAAAACTAAGAAAGATCTATGTTGAAGAACGAGGCTGACACTTTCTCTGCTGAATGAATGCAGCAGATTTTCTTCACATTCAGGGTAGCAGCTCAGCATGTGGATGGAATTTCAAAAGGGTCATGGAAACCTGTGCAGTAGATCCTGTGCTATGAAAAGGAACCAAAGAAGAGATGTCAAGATATGTATGATATGGTGGAGCATTTAATGGAGAAAATTTATCAAAAATCTTCATTTCTGCTTATACTATTGTTTGTATCTCTGAGTTGATGATTTTGATAATCATTATATAATTCCTATTCTTAAAGTTATTAAACATCTGAACTCATTAAAAAAGTTGAAGGGAAAATGGAAAGTACACATCACTATAATTTTCTACTCTATATTTTGTATACCAGTAGGGAACAAAGCACTGAGGAAGAATTTAAATATTCTTGGCTATTTAGGTTCTTACTGTTTTTTCATTCTTTTTTCCAGTTTATTATAATCTATACTCTGGTCACAGGATTTACATTCTTTCCCTACAGCTTTACCTCTCCAACTGAGGTAAGATATTCCTGTTACACAGACTTTTGTGCAGTTCCTAAAGTAAAACTAATAGCTCTGCCCACAACTGTGTTTTGCTATTCAGGTTCAGTTTGGACAGCCTTCATCATGGATATCTTAGTAATTGTACTGGAGCTATAGGGAAGATATATCTTCTGGAGTCCATCGGCATGCAATAAAAAAGAATATATTTCACTATACTTCTGCCAGAACCTGTACACATATATAAACAAAAAAAATCTGTCTTAAGCTTGTTTTTCTTTTTTGGAAATAGATGTATATGATTGATATCTTCCAATAGAAGAAAGATGAAATAATTTTTTGAGATTTTATTAAAGTTATTGGAATTATATTTTGAAAAGTAAAGCACTTTCAAAATCTATTTCATTTGATCGTGGCAATGAGCCAATGAAGCAGGTAACAGAGCCAGTATTAGATCCCAATTCTCCTAATTGCCAACCCAGTGTTAAAAAAAATACCTCCCTATTCATTTTGGTCATATGTGAAGATAAGTCAGTATAGCTGTCCAGTAGGAATTTTGCAACTTTCCTTTGAACAGGGAATTAGAAAGTGTTTTCTAACAACGTGGGATCTTTGTTAGCTTTTTTCTTAGAAAACTAGGGATTTGGAATTAGTTTTGACATTTTTCAACTCTATAACTGGTAAGATGTGAATTTTTATAACTCACCTGCAGAAGTTCACTGTAAAGAATGAGTAGGAGTCAAGAGGTCAGGCTCCTGAAGGCCTAGCAAGATTCTCATGTATGACAGAAACTTGTTTAACTAGAATCTTTAAATAATAGCCTTCTAAATCTCACAGTATTCAACATGGAAAAATTGTTTTTAGCGTCTTTCCTTCTGGTTGCTTCGTATTAACTATTTCAAAATGTAAAAAGATATAAGGTGAACAATGTCACAAATAGGAGTGGGTGGGCATTTGTTCTGGGGGAACCCTTCAGGATATTTTTAACTTACTCTCCAGTATTTGATGAAATAGCTGAAGACTGTTGTAGCAATGTACAGGCAGTATAGAACAGAATAAGCTAAGAACTGAAGAAAGAATTTGTAGTTGGAAAATCCAATGCAGTTATTAACCCTAAAAAGAAAAAAAGAAAAACTAATTTGAAATCAGAACCTACTGGTTGAGAACACAGCAGTACATATGTGGAATAAGCAATGGAAGCATATTATTCCTGCTGTCTCATTATGTGTTATGTAGAAACCCAGTGGAGATGGAAGTCCCTTAATAAGAACAAACTGTAAAAACAAGTTCATGTCTCACTTGTTTCTTCTTTCATTTACTGGCACAGAGACACCTGTTCTACTTAACTGTTCTGGACTAGTTCTAGACACACCCAAGCAACCCTGGATTCTGGTTGCTAAAAAAAACCCCCAAAAAACAAAAAGAAAAAAACTATTATAGTCTTAACAGCTACACTTGGTACAGTTCCCTTTGCAGTTATGTGATTTTAGACTGTTTCTCTAGGTCTAACATACAATTTGGAGAACTGCTAAATTTAACAATCTAGAATATTTCAAACATTAAGCCAGCTAGAAACAGAACTGAATTGTGTAATGTTGAAAAGGAGAAATACTTGTGCTGTATTTCTTTTTTTGTGTCTGAGTTGGAGTCTCACTCTGTCACCCAGACTGGAGTGCAGTGGCTGCTCCCGCCCACCACAGCCTCGACCTGCTGGGCTCCAGTGATCCTTCCGCCTCAGCCTTCCAAGTAGCTGGAATTACAGGCATGCGCTACCATGCCCAGCTGATTTTTTGATTTATTGTAGAGATGAGGTCTCGCTGCCCAGGCAGGTCTCGAACCTGCGGGCTCATGCAATCTACTCACCTCAGCCTCCCAAAGGCGCGGGATTACAGGCTGAGCCACCGAGCCAGGCTTGTGCTGTATTTCATTACTATGCTTAACTGCTAAAGTTAATGAACAGGAGACTATTAGCTTTGTGACCCCAGGAATTCACTATCATGCCTTTACTGGTATATTTGTTCTTGTTTTAAAATATTACGCCTCCCTTGCTTCCTATACAAATACAAAGTCCAGTGAGTTATGATGGTAGAAACAGACATGTTACAACTATGCTTAGTAAAGTGGGCATATCGAGCAACTCTGACCCTTTTAGTGGAGAAAAATGAATCAAAGGGACGTACCAAGGGCAGTGATGATCCATTTTTAATACACACCTATAAAGGGGACAAAATACAGGGCGATAAGTGAAGCTACGGAAATGAAACAACACCTCAAAATTGAACTCAAGATTTCAGCAGCATTTTAACATGGTTTCGGTACACCCATTCTCCGATTTTCACTACAATGACTTCCCAAACTATTCTGTCCTCAGTTATTCTTAGCATGAGGCAATCACAATAACACATTATAAGATCATACTGGCAGCATGTCATATGCCTAGAAGTTCAACTTTTTAAAGAAACTGGAACTCCAGGATATTAATACAGAGAAAAATGCCAAGATGCCCTCTCTCATTTTATTCAATTTTCAGTTTAATAAAAGTACAGAAGAAAACATACGTATAGCCTCTATTTGAATCATGGGTAAGATAAATATGGGTGACATAAACACTCAAGAGAAAAGGCATAAAGATTAATATATATGTATCAACCATAAAAATGGAATTTTACAAAGATGGAACAATTTAAGCAACAAAACAAAGTAATTGGGTTATAATGCAAAATATAAAATGAATATGCATGTCTCCATATTGATATAAATAAATGACTGAATAAATAAGAATAAGAGATAGATTTTCCAAGCAAAAGAATTCCAAATAATTCAAGGAGAAAGGACACAACTTCTCATTCCTTTAGCATGAGCTGCACATAGTGGCTTCCTTCCAAAGAATAGAAAAAGTGGCTCCCTTCCAAAATATAGAAAGGGGAAAGGAAGGAAGAATAGAAGACAGAATGGAGGGAAAATTTTTATTTCTCTAATGCAGCTATTGCAGTGCATCATAATAGACTTTACAGTGGAGAAATCTGACAAACACTACTTCAGCCAGATAATCAAAATTACATTGTAGTGATAAGTCATGTTTTTATGTACCCTTGATAGGATATAATAAAAATGTCACTTTACCTCTAAAGTCTTCTTCCCCAAATCACATTATCCCAATCTAATAATAATGAGAAAAATATCAAACAGTCTGGGTGCACTGGCTCATGCCTGTAATTCCTATGCATTGGTAGGCCAAGGCAGAAGGACTGCTTAAGGCCAGGAGTATGAAGCTGCAGTGAGCTGTGATCGTGCCACTATACTCCAGCCTGGGCAATGAGAGAGACAGAGGGTTGGGGGGAGGAGGGACATTCTACAAAATGACCACTAATCCTGAAGACTGCCAAGGTCATCAAAAACAAGGAAATTCTGAGAAACTGGCACAGCTAGAGGAGCTAAGAAGACATGGTGACTAAATGTAATGTGACATCCTGGATGGGATCCTGGAGCAGATAAAGAACGTTTGGAAAAAACTGAGGGAATGTGAATAAAACTATGGACTTTAGTTAAAAATATTGTATCAGTATTACTTCATCAATTACAACAAATGTACCATACAAAAATAAGATATTAATAATAAGGGAAACTTGATGTAGGGCATACAGGAGCTATCCTCGCAATGAGTCTGTAAGTCTAAAACTGTTCTAAAATAAAAAAAGTTCATTTGCAAAGTGTGGTCTTATTTCTCTTTCTTATTTTTAGAGTAGCCTGAATCATCAACATCCCTGTGAAGGTTTTTGGTATGTGCTCATTTTGATGGAAATAAAATGCTCTTATCTAGGCATTGTTACAAGCTAGGATCAGTCATTTTGTTGTCTAGGCAACCATCAGTGGCCAAGCTCAGCCCAGGGGAAAAAAATGGCTGTCACTTACATGGCACAGACAGAGCAGTGGTGGCAACGATCTGGCTTGATCAGATGGCACCGGTCACAGAATCGTACAGCTATAGGAAAAAATAAGGTGGTTAGCACTTGTTAGGGCTCAATATGAGATCTTGTATCTTACTAGCCTATCTGGATGGCTTGTTATATATTGATTACTGACAGTCAAACTTATCTCAAGTTGCCAAGCAAAAGACAGATCACACAGAAAAATCATGGTATGCATTCTTTTCCTTGCTGGATCAATTTTCAAAGCACTTTTTGGAGGAAGAAGGGAAAATATCTAGATGTTTGTCATAAGATTTTTTATTATAAAACAAAATATACCATCAACTGCTTGAGGGATATTGTGAAATCATTTAGACTCTGTTTACCTAAACTTTCCTACATGAAAATAAGTATTCATACTTTATCTTCTGTCTTCAGTTAGAGTGCATGAGGTAGATAAAACTCCTACAACATGGCAAAGAGGATGGTTCTTAGAAAAACAATTTGGAGAACAGGAGAGACATTCTAGAACAATTGTTCAAATAACCTTTTCACAGATAAAGAATATAAAGACCTGAGCCATATCAAGTGCTATGCCTAAGGTCACACTGCAAGTTACTGGCAGAGCTGTGACCTGTACAGTTTTTCTGACTTCTTATTTTAAGATTCTCCTCACTCTATAAGTCTGTTATATAAAAAAATCATTTTTCCTTTCCTCTGTCCTTCCTTCTTTTCCCTTAGATGAAAGGCATTTCCTTTCCTTCTCATTTTCTTCATGTTCATTGATAGACTATGACTGCATTAAATGTGATTATTAAGTACAAAAACTAAAATTATGAATAATTTGAACTAATATAATAATTTCATCTAAAGTGCACATTATGGGTACATAACAGATTCAACACAATAGACTGCTATGCTAACTCAACAGAGTTTTGTGTTCATTTCTACCGATGAGATGTGTTTGTGCATGCATGTGTGCGCGCGCGCGTGTGTGTGTGTGAGTGTGTGTAAATAAAGTTGTGGGTATAATTGAGCCAAGAAGGAAAGGATAGGAACATGCATGTCTGGGTTTTTTAAAAATATCTTTTTAAATGCACCGTCAATGCCCCTATTCTAGTTTAAGCCACCGCCTCTCACCTAGATGACTGTAATTGATGTGTAATTGATCACTGTTTTCATTCTTCCTCCTCAAAATACTTACTATAGAGAGTAGCTGAATTATCTGTCAAAGTGTAAATCAGATCATATCACTCTCCACTTAAAACTCTCAATGCATTTTCAACACACTTAGAATAGAACCCAAACTCCTTACCATAACCTGTATTATCTGGTCTCTGCCTATCTCTTCAACTTTATCTTGTACCACTCTCCATCTACTATGCTCCAATGACACTGACTGCCTATCTGCTCTTGTAATTTGCTCCAATTTCAGGGCTTTTAGTACTTGCCGTCCCTTCTGCCTTGGATGGTAATCCCTCTGCTCCTTGCATGGTGTGATAGTTAATTATGTGTCAGCTAGACTGGGTCATGGAGTGCCCAGATATTTGGTTAAGTATTACTTCTGGGTGTCTCTGTTAGGGTGTTTCTGGAGGAAATTGACATTTGAGTTAGTAGACTGAGTAAAGCAGATTGTCCCCCCCAATGTGGGTGGGTGTCATCCAATCTTTTGAGGACCCGAAGAGAACAAAAATTCAGGGGAAGAAAGAATTTACTCTCTCTGCTTGACTACATGAGCTGAGACATCAATCTTTTCCTGTCGTTAGATCAGGGCTCATGTTTCTTAGGCCTTCAGACTCAAATTGGAACTTACATCATCAGCCCTATGCTGCTCAGGCCTTTGGACTTGAACTAGAATATACATCATGGGTTCTCTTGGTTATCAGGCCTTTGGACTCAGACTGGTACTACACCACTGCCTTTCCTAGGTTTCTAGCATGCAAATGGCAGATAGTGAGACTTCTCAGCCTTCATAATCATGTGAGCTAATTCCTCATAATAAGCCCCTGGAGAACACTGATACAGATTTTGGTATTGAAGGTGATTATAGAGAACCAGAATTTTAAGAGTGAGTTTTCTGAATTGGTTCCAGAGTTTCTGGGATTGGCTCTCCAACCTGATTAGATTTAACAATGCTAATGACTCTATTTCCAGTAATAGAGTACTGTACTAGTAATCCATGGTATGATCTGGCCATGGAGATATGCAAAATATCTCCAATGAACACTCTTAATCAGCCATTTATGAGAAGCAAGTAACTGAGTGACTATGTATATGATAATTTTTAACTAATTAAAACAATGAATACAACATACAAAGTGGTGAAAGAAAAGGATGAACTCAGGGATTCAAACTAATTTACCCAAAAACTTCTATGTATCTCCTGAAGGACGTGTTTATCTCCTGTAGCCATAGGACTGAGATTGCTGAAAATCAAACACAGAATTTTATTCTGTGACTAGTTGAATTACAAAGATAGTTGAACTACAAGTCTTACAGGTTATGTACTGTTAAAGTGAGGACACTAATTGGAAAAGAATAGGATCTTGTAAGTTAGGATAGGGATATGAGACAAGATCCCGATGAAGCCAGAGATATTGAATCCCTAAATTCTAATGAGAGAAGAGTCCTCCCCACCACAAGTGCAAGTGGCCTTCTTGCTGTTAGTAGTATGGGCCTCTCCACCTCTGTCTGAGGGGATTAACCCTGTATTGCTGAGGAAACTGAGTCCACCATGCAAGACAATGCTGATTCTCCTCAGGACCTACTTGTTTTTGCTTCTAGAACTATAATTAGACTCAAGACCCAGTAGATCCCCCAAAAGTGGATTGTAAAGTGTGACCCATGAAGAAGTGCTCTACACTCCAAAATAACTATTTAAGTTTTCTAACTTATACAGACAGAAATCCAGTGAAATGTGTGTGGGAATGGATTCTGAGGGTGTGGGATAATGGAGGAAAGAACATAAAGTTGTATCTGGCTGGATTTATTGATAGGGGCCCACTAAGCAGAGATTCTGCATTTAATGCTGCAGCTCAGGGAGTTAGGAAGTACTCTAACAGTTTTTTTGGTTGGTTGACTGAAACATGATTTTAAAAATGATTCACTGTGATTGAATTGGAAAAAACTAGACCTGCCTTGGTTTAATGTAGAGGGAAGGATTAAAAGGCTTAGGGAGGCTGGAGTGTTAGAGTAGATTTGTCGTGTAAGACCTTCTCACTCTAAATGGGATGGTCTAGAAAACACACCTTTTACTAATACAGTAAGAAATTTATAAAGAGAGCCCTGGCATGCTTGAAGAGCTCTGTGACTGTTCTCTGTATGCCAGATCTCACTGTACAAAATACAGTCACTGAACTGGGAAACCTAAATGCAATGGAAATAATTGGATCACAGGGTGGCAGGGGCCAAGTGGTGGTACTCAACTGCTAAAGGCAAAGTCAGTGTGGTTACCATAATGGACAGCAGAGTCAAAGCAGCAATCACAGTCTGACTTGTGCAGATCTATTGTGTCAGCTAGTTGATCATGGTGTTCCTAGAAGTGAAATAGATAAGAAGCCTACTACTTGATCTGTGTAAGCCGAAAAATTCTAGGAAAAGTGAACAGAAGTCTAATCTGAATCATAAAAACTGTCATGACCCCTCAATCAATTCCCAGACTTAAGCCAGTATATATATCCAAAATCCTTTGAATAAAGGGGAGGGTGGGTTCCCTTGAGGAAGGACCCCAGAACACTACCAAAATTTTATACTGTTAATTTCTCTCCCAGCTTTCCCCAAAGGGGCCTATGAACTTTTACCAGGATAACTGTACACTGGGAAAAATAAAATAATCAGTTATTTGGGGGACTACTGGATACTGGCTCTGAACTGATACTAATTCTAGGAAACCCAAAATATCATTGTGGTTCACCAGTCAGAGGTGGGGCTTATGAAAGTCAGGTTATCAGTGAAGTTTTAGCTCAGGTCAGTTTCAGAGTGGGCTTAGTGGGTCCTGGAATCCATCCTGTAGTTATTTTCTCAGTTCTGGAATGCACAATTAGAATAGATATACTCAGTAGATGATAGAATCCTCACAATGGTTCCATAACCTGTGGAGTGAGGGCTACTATGATGGAAAAGGCCAAATGGAAACTATTAGAGCTGTCTTTACCTAGGACAACAGTAAATCAAAAGCAAGATTAGTGCCACCATCAAGAACTAAAAGGATGCAGGCATGGTGATTCCTACCACATCAACATTCAACTCACCTATTTGTCCTGTGCAGAAGACAGATAAATCCAGGAGAATGACAGTGTGTTATTGTAAGGTCAATCAGGTGGTGACTCTAATTGCAGCTGCTATACCAGATGTGGTTTCATTGCTTGAGTAAATTAACACACCCACTAATAACTGGTATGCAGCTATTGATCTGGCAAAGCTTTTTTCTCCATCTCTGTCAACAAGCCCCATAAGAAGCAGTTTGTTTTTAGCTGTCAAGGCCAGCAATACACTTTTACTCTCTTACCTCAGTGATATATCAACTTTTTAGCTCTATGTCTTAATTTAGTTCACAGGAAACTTGATCATTTCCCTTCAATATCACACTGGTCCATTACATTGATGACACTATGCAAATTGGACCTAGTGAGAAATAAGTAGCAACTGCTCTAGACTTATTGGTAAGACATTTACATGTCAGATGATGAGCAATGAATCTGACTAAAATTAGGGGCCTCCTACCTAAATGAAATTTTTAGGAGTTCAGTGGTGGGGTATATGTCACCTTCAAAGGCAACTGATAAGTTGTTGCATCTGGTTCCTTCTACAACCCAAAAAAGAGGCACAATACCTAGTGGGCTCATTTGGATTTTGGAAACGACATATTCCTCATTTGGGTATGTTACTCCATTTACTGAGTGAACACCAAAACTGCTGGTTTTGAGTGGAACACAGAACAAGAGAAGGCTCTGAAAAATGTACAGGATGCAGTGTAAGCTACTTGGTCATGTGATCCAGCAAATTAAATGGTGCCTGAAGTGTCAGTGGCACATAGGAATGCTGTTTGGAGCCTTTGGCAGGCCCCTATAGGTGAACTGTAGTGCAGGCCCTTAGGATTTTGGAGTAAAGTCCTACCATCCTTTACAGATCTCTATTCTCCATTTGAGAAAAAAGCTTTAGCCTATAACTGGGCCTTAATAGAGACTGAATGCTTAACCATGGGTCACCAAGTCACCAGGTAACCTGAGTTACCCATTGTGAACTGGGTGTTATCTGACCTACTAAGCTATAGAATTGGGACACTGGAGTACAGCAACACTCTATTATCAAATGGAAGTGGTATATATGTGATCAGACCTGAGCAGGTCCTGAAGTCACAACTAAGTTACATACAGAAGTGGCCCAAAAGTCATGGCCCCCACTACTATTACAGTGTCTTCTCTTTCCTAGCCTGCATTTATGGCCTCATGGGAAGTTCCCTATGATCACTTGATTTAGGAAGACAAGGTTTGGGCTTGTTTTACAGATAGTTCTGTAGGATATGCAGGTATCACCTGAAAGTAGACAGTTATAGCACTACAGTCCCATTCAGTGATATACCTGAAATACAGCAGTGAAATCCTTCCAGTAGGCAGAATTTTGAACAGTGCACCTGGTTGTTCACTTTGCTTAGAAGAGGAAATAGCCATATGATTATATCCAATTTATGGCTGTGGCTGCTGGTTTGGCTGGATGATCAGGGACTTGGAAGGAAGATGATTGGAAAATTGGTGACAAGAACATATGGAGAAGTGTGTGGACAGACTCTCTGAATGGGCAAAAAATGTGAATATATTTGTGTTTCATGTGAATGCTCACCAAAGGTCGATCACAGGTCTTAGTCTGTTAGGGGCTGCAATAATAAAATACCACAGACTGAATAGCTTCTAAACAACACATTTATTTCTTACAGTTCTGGAAGTTGGGAGGTCCAAGATCAAGATACCAGTTGATGCAGTACTGGTGAGGGTCTATTTCATAGACAGCACCTTCTTAATGTGTCCTCATGTGGTCCAAGGTGCAAGCAGCTCTCTGGGCCCTTTATAAAGGCAATAATCCCATTTATGAGGGCTCCATCCTCATGGCCTAATCACCTCCTCAAAGTCTCCATTTTCTATATTATCATCTTCAGGGTTAGAATTTCTAATATATACATTTTTGGGGTACACAAACATTCAGACCACAGCACCACGGCAGAGAAGGATTTTAATAATCAAACAGACAAAATGACCTGTTTTATGGATCTCCATCAGTCTCCTTTCCTACCCATTCCCGTTACTACCCAATGGGCTCATGAACAAAGTGGCCATGACAGCTGGGATGGAGGTTATATGAGCTCAGCAACATAGAATTTCACTCATCATGGCTGACCTGGCTACAGCCACTGCTGAGTGCCCAATTTGCCAGCAGCAGAGTCCAACACTGAGCCCCCAATATGGCACAATTTCCTGAAGTGATTAGCTATCTATCTGGTATCAGGCTGATTACATTGGACTGCTTCTATCATGAAAGGTGCAGTGTTTTGTTATTTTTTATTTTAAAGATGTAGGGTACAATTCAGGTTTAGGTACATAAGTTGTCATCGTATAGGTGAAGTTTGGGCCTCCAAATTGTTCTCATTTCCCCTGGTTTTGGATGAGGTACCCTTATTAATGTTATCTACCTTCTTCCTCCCCTGGCAGTAATCTGCTACTGCCAATCTCTTTCATATAGTATTATGATAAATGTCCAGGGTCCAGTTATGAGTGAGAACATGCAATACTCAACTCTTTGTTTCTGTGATACATCACTGAGTATGATAGATTCTAAATCCATCCAAGATGCTGTGAAGTCCATAATAATTTTGTCCTCCTTTATGGCTGCATAATATTCCTTTGTGTATATATCACTTTTTTTTCCAGTCCACTTTCGATGGGCAGCACAGTTGGCTCTATGTTTTTGCTATTGTGAATAGTGCTGTGATAAACATGCGTGTGTAGGTATCTTTTTTGTAGAATGATTTGAGTTCATCTGGACATATTTCCAGAGGGGAGACTGCTGGGTTATACAGAAGGTCAATATTTAGAACTTTTAGAAATCACCACACTGTTTTATATAGAGGTTGTACTAGTTTACATTCTCACCAATAGCATAGAAGCATTCCCTTTTCTCCACGTCCTTACTAGCATCTGTTGTTTTCTGAGTTATTAATGATGGCCATCCTGACTGAAGTTAGGTGGTATCTCAGTGTGGTTTTGATTTGCATTTCATTGATGATTAGTGAGGCTGAGCATTTTTTCATCTATCTGTTGGTTGCTCAAATGTCTTCTTTTGGGAAGTGTCTATTCATATCTTTTGCCCACTTTGTAATGGGGCTGTTTGTTTTCTTCCTTTCAGCATGTTTGAGTTCCTTGTAGATCCTGGATGTTAGGCCCTTTTCAGATATACAGTTGGCAAATATTTTTTCCCATTCTGTGGGCTGCCTCCCCACTCTCTTAATGGTTTCTCTTGCTTTGCAGAAGTTTTTCAGTTTGATGAAGTCCCACTTGTCAGTCTTATCTCTTATGGCATGGGCTATTGGGGTTTTGATCAGGAATTGGTTGCCTATTCCAATTGTCATAAGGGTGTCGCCTGTGTTTTCTAAGATTCTTATAGTTTGAGATTTTCTTTTCTTTTTTTTTTTTTTTGTTGAAGTCTCACTCCATCGCCCAGGCTGGAGTGCTGTGGCACACTCACAGCCACCCCAGCATTCACCTGCTGGCTCCGGCGATCCTTCCGCTTCAGCCTTCCAAGTAGCCGGAACTACAGGCATGCACTACCAAGCCTGGCTAATTTTTTCTTTTATTTACTGTAGAGATGAGGTCTCGCCAAGTTGCCTGGGCTGGTCTCCAACCTGCGGGCTCAGGCAATCCACTCGCCTCAGCCTCCCAAAGTGCTGGGATTATAGGCTGATCCACCAAGCCCAGCCCTAGTTTGAGGTTTTACGTTTAGGTCTTTGATTCATTTAGAATTATTGATTTTTGTGTGTGGCACATAGGAATGCTGTTTGGAGCCTTTGGCAGGCCCCTATGATGGAAAAGTCCAAACGGTAGGGGCCCTGTTTCATTCTTCTGCACACGGTCAGCAAGTTTTCCCAGCACCATTTACTAGGTAGGTTCTTCTCTCCCCAGTGGTTATTGGTGGAGGTTTTGTTGAAGATGAGTTGGTTGAGAAATTGAGGTTTTGCTTCTGGAATTTCTATTCTGTTCCATTGGTCTATGTGTTTGTTCTTGTACCAATATGCGGTTGTTTTGATTATTGTAACCTTATAGTAAAGTTCAAAGTTCAGAAATGTGATACCTCCCACTTTGTTTCTTTTGCTGTGGATTGTTTTGGCTATTTATGGTCATGTATGTTTCCACATGAATTTCTGTATTGTCATTTCCAGGTCTGAGAAGAATGATGATGGTAATTTAATGGGTATTGCATTGAATCTAGAGATTGCCTTGGGTAAGATGGACATCATAACAATGTTGATTTTTCCAATTGATGAGCATCAAAAAATTTTCCATTTGTTTGTGTGTTCTTGGATTTCTTTGAGCAGTGTTTTGTAGTTTTCATTTTAAAGTTCTTTCACCTCTCTGGTTAGAAAGATGCTGAGGCCTTTCTTTTTTGTGTGGCTGTTGTGAATGTGATTGTGCTTTTTATTTGGTTCTCTGCCTGTTTGCTTTTGGTATATAAAAATGTGACTGTCTTTTGCTTGTTAATTTTGTTCCCTGAGACTTTGTCAAAGTCCTTTATCAGTGCAAGGAGGTTTCTGACAGATTCTCTTGGGTTTTCAAGAATGTATAGCTCTATGCACACACATCAAGAAAATAGAAAGATCATGAGTTAAAAACCTAAGAGGGATATCATAAGTTTAATACCTTTTTAAATGTCTCCTGTACAACTTGCCTAAAAGAAGCATATTCTCTTAGGGACTGGATATCTGGGAAGGATTTTAATTCTTGATCACTGATGAAGCTTAGCTTCACTGGATATGAAATTCTTGGTTGAAATTGTTTATCTTTGAGAACATTAAAGATTGGGTTCCAACCCTTCTGGCCTGTAGTGTTTCTGCATATAAGTCTGGAATGATTCTGATTGGTCTTCCCTGGTAGGTAGTATGACATTTTCTCCTTGCTGTCTTTAGGATTTTGTATTTTATACCTACTTTGTGTAGGCAAATTACTATGTGTCGAGGGGTTGGTCTTCTAATAAGATGTCTTTCAGTGTTCTCCGAATCTCTTGTGCTTATATCTGTGGTCAGATGAGGAAAGTTTTCTTGAATGGCCTCATGTAATGTTTGTTCCAAGGTGTTTTCCATTTCTCTTTCTACTTCAGGTATACCAATCAGATGTAGGTTTGGTTTCTTGATAAAATCACATATCTGTTGGACAATTTCTTCTTAAGTATTGTTCTATATTTTTTAAATATTGCAATCATTCCATCTTTTGGTTTTCCAGCTCTTAGATGCTTTGTTCTGCTTGATCAATGAATACTTTATTTATTTATTTATTTCTGTTATTTCTAAATATGCTTTGTTGAGTCTGTCCAACTCCGTTGCAATTTCCTTTAGTTTTAGCCATTGCATTTCTTAAGTTCTAGCCAATGATTCTCTGATCTCTGTAAGTATCTTCTGGGTTCCATGATTCTTGAAGATAGTCATTGTTTGTGCTCCAGTAGCTGTTCCAGGCACTGTCTCTTTGTTGGGGCTCTGAATGTTTCCAGTAATTTTTTTCTTCATTTGTAGTATTTCTTCTATCTTTCTCTTTAATTCTGTTGCTCCGTGGGAAATGGAGAAGCAATAACTTCTGATATTTGCTCTACCTTCTGTCCTTCCTTGAGCTGGAGCTCTGAGTTTGTTCAATTATGAAATAAGGCTGGAGGTGGGACATTGTGCTATATCTTTACAATTTTGAGCATTTACTAAGGGGTGAGGGAGGGGCTGCAATAATTCAGAACCTACTGATGGGTTACAATGCTTGTTATCTGGTGAATGATTCAGCTGGGACTCACTCTTCTTCTCCACACAATATAATCTTTCCATGGATATGCTTGTATAGCCCTGAGTCCAAGACAGAATAGATTCTGTCTTGGACTCAGGGCTATACAAGCATATCCAAGGAAAGGAGAGAAAAATGGAAAAGAAGAAAGAAAAAATAAGGAAAAAAAAAGAACAAAGAAAGAAAAAATAAGGAGGAAAGAAAAGATAAAACCCACCAACAGGTAAACAAAAGAAACAAACAAACAAAAGAAACAAACAAACAAACAAAAAAATTCCAAGTCCCAAAAACCCACTGGGAGAGATTTTCCACCTTTAGTATATCTCTTTGGGGAGGGGAGTTCCCTCTTATGGCAGGTTCTGCAACTGCAGGTCTGTTACTGCAGGTCCCTCTTAGCTGTTGAAACTTGAGATATTAGAATCTTCACCCCCTGTTGCCTGCAATTGATAGCTGGCGTGCATCCATGGGGAATGGGGGGGGGGCAACTTTCCTCAGCATCTCTGGAGCTCTCTCCTTTTTCTTCCTCTCCCTGCAAGGTCACAGCTCCCACAGCATTCAGTGTTGGTGGGGGAATGGGGCTTCTGGCATTTACCCTGCCCTCCCCATCCTGATCTCTTCCACTCATTGCCAGGGGTGGGAGGCAGTCAGCTAGGCACTCACCAGTCTCCTTCTTGGTCAGATCCATTGTATGTGTCTATCATCCAGCAGCTGGGTCAAGGCAGGGGGTGGATTATCTGAGGCTCTGCATTTGCCATTATCCACCAGGGCTTGTGCACTGGGGATGATCCTCTTTGGGTTCCTGGAGAGCAGCCCAAAAGCAATGCAGAGATCATCCCCTGGCCTTAAGATGTAGTTCTGCTGTTCTGTGGAGGCTGCCTGTAGCACTTATCTGCCCAGGCTTTAGACTAGCTGCCCAGTTCCTCTACAGACTGCTGATCCTGCCACACATGGTGTCAAGAAGGATAGTTTCCTCCTCAACACGTACCACAGTCTCTGGATTTCAGGTCCTGGTGGCAGAGCCTTGTAGCCTAGCCTGTCCCTGGAGGCAGTAGCAGTGAGTTCAGGTTTGTGGTGGCTGCTTTCTGCCACTTCTTTGGAATGCTGCTTCTGGCTCCCTCATTGTGCTTTCTCTGGGGCCCTCACTGCCAGTGTCTGGCCTGGCACTGTGGTGGTGGGGCAGAGTATAGCGATGGTAGTCACTCTGGCAGTTTCTTCCCAGGAAGGACTCTGTTGATTTTAGAAAATGGCATTCAGTGTCTACACCCTGGGAAGCATTAGGGTATAAGCAGAGTGCCTGTGGTACCAGCTGCTTCACCAGGAGAGCCCTGGCAGCTGGTCCTGATTCTCCACTCAGTCATTCACTCACACACCCACTTACACATAGACATGCACATAAATTCATCCATACACTCACTCACTCACAGGGACTTATACAGTCCATCTGGTTCCACAGCCATCTTCCTGGAACTCCAATGTTTTGTTCTTACTGGAGTAGATACTCTTGATATAGATTTGTCTTCCCTGCATGTAAGTGTTCTGCCAAAAGTACCATCCATGGACTTACTGAATGGTCTATCCATCATAATGATATTTCACACAGCATTGCTTCTAGTCAAGGAACTCATTTCACAGGAAAAGAAGTGTGGTAATGGGCCCATGCTTGTGGAATTTACTAGTCTTACCATGTTCCTCAACATCCTGAAATAGTTGGCTTGACAGACCAATGAAATTGGTCTTTTGAATGGTCAGTTATAGCATCAGCTAGGTGGCAATACCTTGAGGGCTGGGGCAAGGTTTTCCAAAAGGCTGTATATGCTCCAAATCAGTATCCAATATATGATGCTGCTTCTTTGATAGCTATGATTCACAGGTCTAGGAATCAAAGGATAGAAATGGGAGTGGCATCACTCACCATTACCCTTAGTAACCTACCAACAAAATTTTTGTTTCCTGTTTCTGTGACTTTGTGCTCTGCTTGCCTAGAGGATATGGTCCCAGAAGGAAGAATGCTTCCATCAGGAGACAAAATGATTGCATTGAACTGGAAATTAAGACTTCTACCAGGCCACTTTGGACTCCTCATGTCTCTGAATCAACAGGCCAAGAAGGCAGGGATAATTGATCCTGACTACTCAGAGGAAATTGGACTACTCCACAATGGAGGAAGAGAAGAGCATGTATAGAATATAGGAGATGCTTTAGGGCATTTCTTAGTATGCCTTGTGCTTAGGTCAACAGAAAACTACAACCACCCAATTCAGTCAGAACTATTAACGGCCTAGTCTTTTTACAACTGAAGGTTTGGGTTACCTCACCAGATGAAGAACCATGACCAACTGAAGGCAAAGGGAATACAGAATGGACAGTGGAAGAAAGTAGCTATACATACCAGTTATGACCATGTGACCAATTTCAGAAACAAGAAATGTTATTTTCATGCATATTTCCTCCTTATTTTGTTATGAATGTGTATGTATCTCAAATATATGTTGTCTTCCCTCTTTGATTCCCTTATCATGTAACATAAAATGTACTGACTTTACATTATAGCATTTAGGTACTGTTAATTTTATATCATAGCATTTAAATAGTTTTTAAGTCTCAAGATATCATGAAGAATAAGCTCACTCAAAAACTATCTCCTCTTCTGGAGAAAGGGTTAGCATGTTTTCAGTGGAATGCAGAATAGTTGTATCATGTTAGGCAGAATTATAACTTTATTATTATCTTTATTTGGAGAATAAGTATGGTTTGAGGACATGTATATGTATGGGTGCCGAGTTAATAAGGACTGTACTTATGATGGTTAATTTTATGTGTCAGCTTGATTGGGTCATGGGTTAAACAGATATTTGGTTAAATATTATTTCTGGGTGTCTCTGTGAGGGTGTTTTTGGGTGAGATTAACATTTGAATCAGTAGACTGAATAAAGTAGATTGTTATCCCCCAATGTGAGTAAGCCTCACCCAATCCTTTGAGGACCTGAATAGAACAAAAATGCAGAGGAAGGGAGAATTTACTCTCTATGCTTGACTGCAAGAGCTAGGACATCAATTTTCTCTTGCCCTCAGATTTGGACTTATACCATCAGCACTTCTGTTGCTCAGGTCTTCAGATTCAGACTGGAGTTGCACCACTGCCTTTCCTGCGTCCCAGCTTCAGATGGCAGACTGTGGGACTTCTCAGATTCTGTAATCATGTAAGCCAACCCCTCATAATTTCTCTCTCTCTCTGAATATGTATATGCATATATGTATAGTTCTACTGGCTCTCTTTTTCTGAAGAATTCTGACTAATACACATGGCTAGTTTCTTATCGTTCGGGTCTCAGCTCAAATGGCATTTCCTAGAGAGGTCTCTTCTATAACTCTCTATCATAGGGGCTGGAAACAAATGCCTCAAGAACCCAGGGAATAGTGAGTAGTAAATGAGGCAGCTGGTTGGGAATTATGTGGTACCTAAGA
The DNA here is from genome assembly GCF_000164805.1 of Carlito syrichta. Classification (NCBI taxonomy): domain Eukaryota; kingdom Metazoa; phylum Chordata; class Mammalia; order Primates; family Tarsiidae; genus Carlito; species Carlito syrichta. Next base: position 120,929 of record NW_007252220.1, on the reverse strand, counting down.
ATTCATGCTCTCTCAAAACAGAGCTGCCACTATTCAGTTCCAGCTAATTTGTGCTATGTGGAAATGAAGATTGAATGTTGGCAGATCATCTGAGTTATCAAGAGAAGCAAGAATTCTGGATTTTTATGTAGAAACCTCCTAATTGTCAAAAACTAGCAACAAATGCAAAGTTTTTTCAAAGCAGGATTTATTGAGAGGACAGAAAAGCTACCACAGTGGGAGGGGACCTGAGGGGATTGCCCACAAATGTAAAATTTTAAAGGCACATTAGAAATCAAACAAAATATATCTCGGAGCTCAAGTCCTTCTATATACCACTAGTTTGTAACCTTTACTCTATCCCATTATTTACTACTGCCCCAAATTATGTAATTTCCTGTCTTCCTCAGAATTTAAACTCCATAGGGACCTTGCCTATCTGTTCAACTCTGTATCCCTGGTGATTAGAACAGTGCCTCACACATAGTAGTTACTGTTTAAAAATTAGTATTATGGAAGTTTTCAAGCATATGCTAAAAGTAGAGATAATACTATAATGAACCTCATGTAACATTACCCAGATTCAACAGTTATCAACACTGTATCATTTTTGTTACACCTATTTCCTCCACTGGCTTTTTAAAAAAGTTAAATGAATTGAGTTTGGAGCCCAGTGTTGCTACTTGTTAAGTGAGTGCAACCTTAGGCAAGGCATTTAATCTCTCTAAGGTTTTTTTTTTTAACTTGTAAACAATACATCCATCTCATAGGGTTATGAAGAGGAAGACGAAAGCCAGATAAGATAACTGAGATAATTAGTGAGAGAAAAGTATAAGCTAAATGGGTACCTGGGATTCAAAGGTAGGTAACAAATATTTTCCTTATAGTTATTGTTTCTTTAATCTTTAAAGCAAATCCAAATGTGTCACTTTAAACCATAAATATTTCAGTATGCATGAAGACTTTCATATACTTCAGTATGCATGAAAAAAAACACAACCACTATATTACTGTTCTAACCAAATTAATTAACAGTAAGTTCTTAATATCATGTAGTACCAAGACCACATTTAAAATTTCTCCAGTTGCCATATACCATATTAATAAATATTTTTTGAAAAATAAATAATGAACAGGTGAATATAATTTTCTGAAAGTATACATTCCAAAACCTTGAAACATGATCTTCCTTATTAAAAATGTTAAGACTCGTCAGAAGAGCCTTGGTTTTCAATTATTTTTTTTTTTACATATGCCCCATATTTTGTAGGCTTTCAACATTTAAAAGATGGAGAATTGCTTCAGCAAGTATTATGTTAGTCATGCAGATGAAATCTAAGAGTAAAATTCCAAAATGTCTATTTACCCAAGAAAAATGAATATATATCTTTGCATAAATACTTGTACAGGAATATTCATATCAGATTGACTCGTAATAGCTAAGCACCAGAAACAACCCAAATGTATATTAACCAGTGATTGGACAAACAAATTGTGATGTACGCATACAATAAAATAAGTAATAAAATAAGTATACATCAATGTGGATGAATCTCAAAAACATTCTGCTAAATAAAAGAACCAAACAGAAGGGTATATACTGTATATTTCAATTATATAAAACTTATATATTATTTCAAATATATAAAGTAGGCAAAACTAATCTACAGTGAAAAACTATAAGAATAATAGTTATTCATGGGGGTGGGACTGACCGGAAAGAAGGCAAGATGGAACTTTCTGCAGTGACGGTAATATTTTTAGAGGTTTTAGTTACATAGGGATGCACATTTTTTAAAAAACAATTTAATTGTACACTTAAGATTTGTGCATGTTTTTATATGCAAATGTGACCAAAAAGAATGATAAAATATTTAGGTGGATATGTACTGCTCATCCGAAAAATAAGATGGCTTGATGGAAGAAGACTAGAGGGATGGGTATGAAGACAGGTATGCGATAAGTCAATACAGTAAAATGTTAAGTGGTAGAATCCAGTTTACCAGAATCCAGTAAACATGTGTTTATTATACAATTCTTCCAACTTTGATATGTGTTTGAAAGTTTTTATAATAAAATGTTGAGAAAAAAACTCCATAGTGTTTTTCAGAAATTGGAAGTAAAAGGGGGCTAGTTTGAGAACATATATGACTTAGTCTTTCTGAGATCCTTGCTGAGCTGCCCCTCTAGCTGGCTTTGGGTGAACTGACCTCCACTCCCGGTTCTTGTGTAAACTGGTAGCTTCTTGGCCATATCAACAAGCATCTGTTTCTGGACCTCAGGTCTCTCTTCATTTTCATAGCGCTCCTTGTCTGTATAGGACAAGTGGAACTGGAAGCAGAAGTGATGGGTAAGACTTTGTTATCCAAGGTTCACATGAAAGATTAAAAACAACAATAATTATAAATGAAAGTATTTGTTACCTACTCTTGAATCCTAGGTATCCATTTAGCCTATACTTTTCTCTTGCTAATTATCTCAATGATCTTATCTAGCTTGCATCTTAATCTTCATAACTATGAGGTGGGTATAAAAAAAAGTAAAAAAAAAAAAAAGAAAACCTTAGAGAGATTAAGTGCCTTGCCTAAGGTTGTACTCACTTAACTAACAAGTAGCAATGCTGAACTCCAAACTCAATTCATCTAACTTCAAGATCTGTGACCCTTCCATTCAACCATAATAGGATGTTGCATACAGATGTATGATACGTTGCCGCCAGGACTGTGTTGATGATTAACCATGTTTATAAAGTTGCAAATGTTTTTCATAGGTGGCACTGAGGACACTCTTGGAGAAGCTGGATGAGACTGTGTGTGACACTGTATGCATATTCTAACCCTGCAAATGAGTAAAGACTTGAATTTTCTCACTATCTGAAGTTTTCTTAGTTTAGTATGGAACTTGTTGCTACATTAGTGCCACACTTTGCTAATCTTGTAAAATATATGCTAATAATTTTCTAAAGTAATACAATCCTGAAATATATTTTTTTCTGTCTTGGTGAAAGGGTAACAGGGGTAAAAAAGCAAAGGATCTGTGGTAAGAATTTCTGGGTTTAAGTCTCATCTATATCATGTAAATAGACACTTCTTATAAGAAGACACACAAGCGGCTAACAAAAATATGAAAAAAATGCTGAACACTAATCATCAGAGAAATAGAAATTAAAACCACAATGAGATATCACTTTATACCAGCCAGAATGGCTTAGAAAATCAAAGAACAACAGATGTCGACATGGTTGTGGAGAAATGGAAATGTTCATTCACTGTTGGAACTAGTTCAATCTCTATGGAAAACAGTCTGAAGATTTCTCAAAGAACTAAAAATTGAATTACCATTTGACTCAGCAATCTCACTACTAGGGATCTACCCAATGGAAAAGAAATCAATACATTAAAAAGATACCTGTACACCTATGTTCACTACAGCACTATTCACAATAGCAAAATCATGGAACCAATTTAGTGCCCACCAACAATCAGCTAGATAAAGAAAATGTGGTATGTATACACCATGGAATACTACACAGCCATAAAAAAGAATGAAATCACGTCCTTTGAAGCAAATGGATGGAGGTGAAGATCATTATCCTAAGTAAACTGGCTCAGAAACAGAAAACCAAAAACTGCATGTTCTCATTCATATGTGGGAGCTAAATGGTCACAAGATGGAAATAATAGATACAGGAGAAACCAATAAGGGGGAAAGTGGGGAGGAGGATTAGGGTTCAGAAACTACCTATGGGGTACAATGTTCACTCACTGGGTAATAGGCCTCCCGAGACCCAATCTTACCACCACACAATACGTGCACGTAACGAACATGCATGTGTACTCCCTGAATTTAAAATTATGTGTGTGTATAAATAGTTAGAAAATATATATGTATGCATATATACATATATATGTATATATATAATGTAATAGTTAGAAAATCACTTTGGAAAGTCAGATGTTCTCAATTAACTTTTATCTGTGAAATAGAGGAAGCCATACCTACTTTACAAGATTGTTGCAGAAGTATTCGATAATAACAAGTAAATTAAAAATTTCCTTTAGAAGTAAAATTTTTGGATTATTTAAACATATTTAATATTGCCAATATTTTAAATTTTAACTCTTATAGTTGGTATGTAGTGGTATCTTATTGTAATTTTATTTTGTACTCTTCTGACTGTTAATGATATTGAGCACCTTTTCATGAGTTTATTGGTCATTTGGATATCTTCTTGTGAAATGCCTGTTCAAGTCTTTTGTCCATTAAAAACTAATTGAGTTGTTTGGCTTTTCTTATTCTGAGTTGTAGGAATTATTTATGTATTTTGGATACTAATCTTTGGTTGAATAAATATTCTACCAATCTATTGTTTTCCTTTTCACTTCCTTTATGGTGTATTTTGATGGACAGAAGATCTTGTTGGGAGTGTAGATTTATATAATTAGTTTGGAAGACTTTGTCATTATCTACTTAAACTAAATATATGCCTGCCCTATAGTCTAGAAATTCCATTCCTAGTTATATACCCCAAATAAACGAATGTATGTATATGTATCTGTGTGTTGAAGTTTTACACACACACACACACACACACACACACACACACACACACAGTCAGCCCTCCCTATCTACGGTTCCACATTCGAGAATTCAACCAATTATGGATTAAAAACATTTAAAAATATGCAATATAACAATAAAATAGTACAAATAAAACCAATGCAGCATAACAATTTTTGCATACCATTTACAATGTATTAGGTATCTATTAGGTATGTATTAGTAATCTAGAGATAATTTAAAGTATACAGAAGGATGTGCATAGGTTAAATACAACTACTATACAAATCACTTGAGTATCTGCAGATTTTGGTATCTGTGAAAGGTCCTGGAGCCAATCCCCTGTGAATACTGAGGAGACCAAAAGACATGTACAAGAAATGTTCATGGCAGCTTTATTCACAATACAAAAAAATTTGATAACAATCTAAGTGTCTATCAATGGGTGAATGGTTAAACCAACTGTGATTAAAGGGAATAACTATCAGTAATTAAAAGGAAATGAAAAAATGCATCAACATGTATGAATGTGAAAAAACACTATGCAAAATAGTACATACTATGATTTTTTTTATATGAGGTTCAAAAACCATCAAAACTAATCTATGGTGATAGAAGTTAGATTCTTGGTTGCCTCTGAGAGACAGTTGATTGGAAAGGGGCATGAAGGAGATTTTTGAGGGTCTAAAAATATTCAAAATCTTTACCTGACTGGTGATTAAATGGGTATAATAAATAGGTAAAAATTCATCAACTTAATTCTGAAAGTAGGGTATGTATGTTATACCTCGATAAAATAGTAAGACAAATAAATTCATAAAATATCTGAGATAATTTAAATATATCTAACTTTAAAGATTGGAAATCAGGCACTCTATTTTATATCATTCTCATGCAGAGTGAGAATTAAGTATTCTCCTGGGGGTATGTGTAAATATATAGGGGCTTTTTTGGCTATTACAATAAATATAGTCCACTATGGGCATTTAATCTTTAGCCCAGGATGCTAAGGAATCTGCCATGAACTGAAGAGATACACAGATCTAAGAATTTTCCCAACCAAAGGGCAATATATCAATTTTATAGAATAGTCACTAAATAAACTAAATATTGTAAATTAATATTAAAACCTGTATTTTTTTTTTTTGAGTTGGAGTCTCACTCTGTCGCCCAGACTGGAGTGCAGTGGC
>NW_007252220.1:100617-115180 GCF_000164805.1 Carlito syrichta | reverse complement strand
CCGGCTGATTTTTTGATTTATTGTAGAGATGAGGTCTCACTGCCCAGGTGGGTCTTGAATCCGCGGGCTCAGGCAATCCACTCACCTCAGCCTCCCAAAGGCGCGGGATTACAGGCTGAGCCACCGAGCCCGGCAAAAAACCTGTATTTTTAAAAGAACAGTTATACAAAAAAGTATAAGGTTTTAAAAATTCTTTTTCTTTTTTATCTTGCCAAACCGAAATTCTATACTCATTAAAAAACTCTCCACTTCTCCTCCTCCCAGCCCCTAGTAAACGCCATTCTTCTTTCTGTCTCTGGGAATTTGACTACTTTAGGTATCTCATACAAACAAGATCATACAATATTTGTTTTTATGTAATTGGTTTATTTTACTTTGCATGATGTCCTCAAGGTTCATCAATGTTGTAGCATGTGTCAGAATTTCCTTCTTTTCTAAAGCTGAATAATATTCTATTGCATATATATACCAGATTTTATTTATCCATTCATTTGAGCTGCTTCCACCTGTTGGCTATTGTGGATAATATTGCTATAAACATGGGTATACAAATATCTCTGTGAGACCTTGCTCTCAATTCTTTTGGGCATATACCCGGAAGTGGAATTGCTAGATCATATGGTGTTTCTATTTTTAATTCTTTGAGAACTTCTGATATTGTTTACCATAGCAGCTGCGTCATTTTAGCATTCACACAATGTTCCAATTTTTCCAAATTCTCACTAACAATTGTTATTTTTCAGTTTTTTAAATAGTAAGCATTCTATTTGACTGTGAGGTGGTATCTCACTGTTGATTTAATCTGCAGTTCATTAACAATTAGTGATGTTCAGCATCTTTTTCATGTGTTTTTTGGTCATTTGTATATCATCTTTTGAGAACCATCTAGTCAAATCTTTTGTTTAAATTGAGTTGTTTGTTTTTTTGTTGTTGACTTGTAGAAGTTTTAAAAAATATTCTACTCCTTATCAATATATGATTTGCAAATATATTCTTCCATTCTGTAGGCTGCCTTTTCACTCTGCTTATTGTACCCTTTGATGTATGAAAGTTTTAAATTTTGATGTAGTCCAATTTATGTATTTTTATTTTTGTTTCCTGTGTTTTTGGTTTCATATCCAAGACATCATTGCCAAATCCAATGTCACAAAACTTTCTCCCTGTGTGTTTTCTTAAGAGTTTTATAGTTCTAGCTCCTATGTGTAGGTCTTGGCTTATTTTAAGTTTTTATATGTGGTTTAAGGTAAGTGTCCTACTTCATATTTTTGCATGTGGATATCCAGTTTTGTTTTTTTTTTTTTGAGTTGGAGTCTCACTCTGTCGCCCAGACTGGAGTGCAGTGGCCGCTCCCGGCCACCGCAGCCTCGACCTGCTGGGCTCAGGGATCCTTCCGCTTCAGCCTTCCAAGTAGCTGGAATTACAGGCATGCGCTACCACGCCCGGCTGATTGTTTGATTTATTGTAGAGATGAGGTCTCGCTGCCCAGGCCAGTCTCGAACCCACGGGCTCAGGCAATCCACTCACCTCAGCCTCCCAAAGGCGCGGGATAACAGGCTGAGCCACCGAGCCTGGCTAATATCCAGTTTTTTTGTTGAAAAGACTGTTCTTTCACCATTGAATGGTCTTAGTGTTCTTGTTGAAAATTTCTGACCAAATATGTGAGTGCTTATTTCTGGACTCTATTCTATTCCGTTAGTCTATATCTGTCTTTATGCCAGTACCAGATTATTTTGATTACTGTAGTTTTGCACTAAGTTTTGAAATCAGAAAGTACAAAATTCTAACACTTTTAAAAAATATTGTTTTGGCTATTTGGTATTCCCTGATGGTCCATATACATTTTAGAATGGAATTTCTAATTCTGCAAAAAGAAAATCTTTGAGATTTTAATAGGATTGCATTAAATCTGTAGATTGATTTGGGTAGTATTGACATGTTAACAGTGTTAACATCCATGAACACAGGATGCATTTCTATTTATTTGTGTCTAATTTTTCTCAGTGATTTTTAAAAAGATTTTTGTGTATAAAAAGTCTTTTGCTTTTTTTTAAGTTTATTCTCAAGTATTTTATTATTTTTGATGCTATTATGAATGAAATTATTTTCTTAATTTTCTTGTGGATTGTTCATTGTTAGTGTATCAAAACATGATTGATTTTTGTGTGATGATGTGGTGATTTTGTATCCTGCAACTTAGCTGAATTCATTTATTAGTTAGAACAGGTTTTTTTGGGGTACAAAATCTTTATTTATTTAAGAACATGTCTGTAGAGATAATTTTTACTTCTTCCAGTCCAATTTGGATGCCATTCATTTATTTTTCTTGCCTACGTGCACTGGCCAGAGGAAGTGTTCCTTCCTCTTTCTGGGTGGTGTATGCGTATGTGTGTGTGGGGAGATTCTAGGAGAATTGATGCTAATTCTTCCTTAAATGTTTATATAATTCATCTGTGAAGCTGTGAAGTCCTGGGATTTTTTGATGGTAGTTTTTTATTATTAATTCAATCTCTTTACTTGTTTTAGGTCTATTCAGATTTTTAAGTTTTTTCTTGAGTCAGTTTTGGCAGTTTGTGTATTTCTAGGAATTTTCCCATTTTATCTAGATTATCTAATTTGTTGGCACACAATTATTCATAATATTTTCTTATAATTCTTGCTATTTCTGTAAGATTGGTAGTAATGTCCCCACTTTCATTTCCACATTCATTAGTAATTTGGTTCTCCCTCTCCCCTCCCTCCCTCTCTCTCTCCCTCCCTTTCTTCCTTCCCTCCTTCCTTCTATCCATCCTTTCATCCCTTCTAAGAATTTTGTGCCCACCCTCCTTTCTTTCCCCCTTCCCCTCCCCTTCCATTTCTCTCCCTCCCCTACTTTTCCTTTCCTTTCCTCCTTCTTTCTTTGTCAGTCTAGCTAAAGGTTTGCCAATTTTGTTGATCTTTTCAAAGTCTCACTTTTGGTTTTGTTAATTCTTGCTGTTGTTTTGTAACTCCTACTTTATTTCTATTCTAATCTTTATTATTTTCTACTGTCAACTTTGATTTTATACTGTTATTCATTTTCTGGCTCTTTAAGAGGTAAAGTCAGACTATTTTGAGATATTATTCTTTTTTAACCTAGGTGTTTACAGATATAAATTTTCCCATGAACATTGCTTTATTGCACCTCATACTTTTTGGTATGTTAGTTTTCATTTTTAAGACATTTCACTATTGTATCCCATACTTTTTGGTATGTTGGTTTTCATTTTAAGTCATTTCAAAGTATTTTATCATTTCCCTTATGATTTCTTATTTGATTCATTGGTTAAAATTGTGTTTAATTTTTACATATTTGTGAAATTGTAGTTTTCCTTTATTGATTTCTAGTTTCATTCCATTACAGTCAGAGAAGATACATTGCATGATTTCAATCTTTTAAATTTATTAAGACTTGTGTTATGGCCTAATATATTGTCTACACTGGAGAATGTTGCAGAAGTACTAAGGAAGAAGGTGTATTTGGCTGGTTTGGGGTGAAGTGCTCTACACACGTATTACATGTGGCTGGTTTAGTGTTGTTCAAATCCTATACTTCCGTATTGGTCTTCTGTTTAGTGTTCTATTATTAAAAATGGAGCACTGAAGTCTCCAATTATGGTTGTGAAACAGTGCATTTTTCCTTTAATTCAGCTTTTGCTTCTTATATTTTGAGGATCTCTTGTTAGGTGTATATGTTTATAATTGTCACATATTTTTTATATATTGACCCTTTTATCAGTATACAATGTCCTTCTCTGTCTCTTTTAACAGTTTTGACTTAAAGACTCTTTTGTCTTTTACTATTTGCTTAGAATATCTTTTTCCATCCTTTCATTTTCAACCTATTTATGTCTTTGGTTTTTAATTAGTATGTCTTTGGATTTAAATTAGTATGTGTAGAGCACATAAGGATAGGTCACAATTTTTTAGTCCTTTCCGCCAATCTCAGTCTTTTCACTGGATAGTTTAATCCATTTATGTTTCAAGTAATTAATAATTAAGAAGATCATCTGTCATTTTACCCTTTAATTTTTTATATATTATATCTTTTATATTCCTCAATTCCTGCATTACTGATTTTCTCTATGGTTAATTTTATTTTTCTTGTGTACCATTTTGAATCTATGAGGGAAACAATTTAAAAGAGTATTTTTTCCTAATGTTTGGAGGCAGAAAGTCTCTTTTATTTTTTTTTCTCTACTTCGGAACATAACCTGGTTTAGAGTAATTACACATTATAAATGCCTGATATGATCACAAATACTTTCAAAAACACTTCCAAATATTGCATGAAACACTTGGATTCAAGAGAACCGTTTGAAAATGATTGATTTAACTATTGAATTTTTTCTCAACATTGTCTTCCAGAGTCTTGCTGGGTACCAAAATAATAGTTTTATAGAATTGAACCAGATGAGGTCTCAAAATCCAAGTGGGTTCTTATTTTTCTAATTATATCACCAATGCAGGCAGTCATTTCCTAGTCTTAAAGATACCTAGCACTGACGATTTCAGGAACTCCTTCAATAGCTTATCCTACACTAAATTCACCTTTATCATTAAGTCTTCTTAAAGACTAGTTTTACTATTTTGTAATGGAAGGTTATTTGCTCCTCTTTTTGTCCTCTTCTTACTTTATTGGCATTTCTACTTTTTTTGCTCCTTAGTCTTTAAGAAGTAACCAATTTTCTTTGCAGAAGCTTGTCAGTTTGATAAGGTCTTACTTATTCATCTTATCTCTTATGGCATGGGCAATTGTAATTTTGATCAGGAATTGGTTGCCAGTTTCAATTTCCGAAAGGGTGTCTCCTGTATTTTCTAAGATTCTTATAGTTTGAGGTTTTACGTTTAGGTCTTTGATCCATTTAGAGTTAATTTTTGTGTATGGTGATAGGTAAGGGTCCTGTTTCAATCTTCTGCATGTGATCAGTCCATTCTCCCAGCACCATTTACTGAATAGGTTCTCCTCTCCTCAGTGGTTGTTGTTGGAATCTATGTCAAAGATGAGTTGGTTGAGAAATTGAGACTTTGCTTCTGGAATCTCCATCCTGTTCCATTGGTCTGTATGTCTGTTCTTGTACCAATACCAGGCTGTTTTGATTACTGTAGCCTTATAGTAAAGTTTGAAGTCTGGAAGTGTGATACCTCCCGCTTTGTTTCTTTTGCTAAGGATTGTTTTGGCTATTCGTGGTTGTTCATGCTTCCATATGAATTTCTGTATTCTCATTTCCAGGTCTGAGAAGAATGATGTTGGTAACTTAATGGGTATTGTGTTGAATCTGTAGATTGCCTTTGGTAGGATGGACATCTTAACAATGTTGATTCTTCCTATCTATGAGCATGGAATATTTTTCCATTGTTTGTGAATTCTTGGATTTCTTTGAGCAGTGTTTTGTAGTTCTCATTGTAAAGGTCTTTCACTTCTCTGGTTAGGAGGGTGCCGAGGTATTTCATTTTTTTTGTGGCTATTGTGAATGAGATTGTGGTTTTAATTTGGGTCTCTGCCTGCATGTTGTTGGTGTATTAGAATGCAACTGTCTTTTGCACATTTATTTTGTACCCTGACACTTTGCCAAAGTCCTTTATCAGTGCAAGCAGGTTTTTGACAGATTCTCTTGGAGTTTGGAGGTATAAGATCATATTGTCAGCAAAGAGGGATAACTTAACTTCCTCTTCTCCCATTTGGATATCTCTGATTTCCTTCTCTTGTCTAATTGCTCTAGCTAGGATTTCCAAACACAATGTTGACAAAGAGGGGTGAGAGTGGGCATACTCGTCTTGTTTCAGTTTTCAGGGGAAATGTTTCCAGTTTCTGTCCATTTAGCAATATGCTAGCTGTAGATTTATTGTAGATGGCGCTTGCTATTGAGGTATGCTCCTCCTATATCTAGGTGTTTGAGGGTTTTTGTCAAGAAGGGATGATGGATTTTATAAAAAGCGTTTTATAAAAAGCATGTAATGATATCATCATGTGGTTATTGGTTTTACATCTATTGATATATTTAATTACATTTATGGTCTTGTGGATGTTGAACAAGTCCTGCATCCTAGGGATGAAGCCTACTTGGTCATGGTGGATGATTTTTGAGATGTGTTTTTAGATCCAATTTGCTAGAAGGCTGTCAAGAGAGCAGGGAGACAGCCCACAGAATGGAAAAAATAATTGCCAACTGTATATCTGACAAAGGCCTAACATCTAGGATCTACAAGGAGCTCAAATGTGCCAAAAGGAAAAAAAAAAACAGCCTCATTAAAAAGTGGGCAGAAGACATGGATATACGGACAGCCAACAGACACATGAAGAAGTGCTCAGTCTCACTAATCATCAGAGAAGTACAAATCAAAACCACACTGAGATACCACCTAACCCCAGTAAGAATGGCCATCATTCATAAAACAAACAACAGATGTTGGTGAGGATGTGGAGAAAAAGGAACGCTTCTACACTGCTGGTGGGAATGCAAACTAGTGCAACCTCTTTGGAAGACAGTGTGGCAATTTCTGAAAGAACTAGAAATTGACCTTCCATATGACCCAGCAATCCCCCTATTGGGAATGTACCCAGGGGAACTCAAGTCAGTCTACCAAAATGATACTTGCACACGCATGTTTGTTGCAACTCTGTTCACAATAGCAAAAACATGGAACCAACCATGCCGCCCATCAAAGCTGGACTGGATTTAAAAAATGTGGTACATATACACAATGGAATATTATGCAGCCACAAAGAAGGACAAACATGGACTTCGCAGCAACTTGGATGGATTTAGAGTCTATCATACTCAGTGATCTATCACAAAAACAAAGAACAGAATACCATATGTTCTCACTCATAAATGAACCTTGAACAATTATCATAATACTATAAGAAAGGAATTGACTGTAGTAGGAAACTGCCAGGGGAGGAGGGGTGGGATTCACAGTTGAGGGAAACTGCCAGGGGAGAGAGGAGCACACCTCATCAACAAGGGTACCTGCATAATGAACATTTGTATACCTAACCCTGAATTGTACTCCACATCTTTAAAATAAGAAAATTAAAAATAAAAAAAGAAGTAACCAATTTTCTTACCTTCTGGTTTGGCTGCTGTGGGAGTGTGAAGATAGACTTCCAGTATGTCCAGGCAAAGAACACAAAGATGGCATGGTAGAGTATGAGGTAGATAACTGAAATTAAAAAATCAGCATTTATACTATCTTTTTAACCACTGCTAAGAGTTACAAAACATAAATCTCAATGGCAAATTTTGTCTTGTTTTCTTATTATGATGTATTCCTTAGCATTATTATGAAATGTTTACTCTTCCTATTTCCCATGCAGTGACAGAAGCAAGTCAATAACAAATTTTGAACCAGAGACCTTCTGGAAGTTGCATGCCCTAAAAGTGGTCATGCAATTCTGAAAGTCAAGAAGGGAAATGTCCTTGATGACAATTTAGAGGAAACTACTTTAGCCAATTAGCATTATCTTTACCACTGTGAAAACTGAAAGGTGATGATTATTTAATTTAAATAGCACTTTAGCGTTTACAACAGGCTTTCACATATATTATTTCATCTTATTTTTTCAATAACATTGTGAGATAGATAATAAGATAGGAATAGGTGATTAACTATCAGAGGTAATTGATTAACCAAAGTGACATAGCTAGTCTACAATGTAGCTAAGTGTTAAAAAGTACACACTTTCTTCCTTTTTTAAAAATTTGTGTAAAGTCATGGGGTACAAGTGCAATTTGGTTACATGCATAGATTGCTTAGTGGTGCAGCCAGGGCTTTTAGGGTATCTATCACCCAAATAACATACATTGTACCCATTAAGTAATTTCTCATCATCATTCCCTTCCACTCCCTTACCCTTGTAAGTTTCCATTGTCTATCACTCCATACTTTATTGCCCATGTGTCCTCATTTATGAGTGAGGAAATGAGATATTTGTCTTTCTGTGTCTGGTTTGTGTCACCTAAGTTAACAATTTCCAGTTCCACCAATGTTGCTGCAGAAGACAAGATTTCATTCTTTTTATGGTTGAATAGTATTCCATTGAAAGTAGTTTCCTCTAAATTGTCATAAAGGACATGTCCCTTCTTTACTTTCAGAATTACATGGCCACGTTTAGGGCATGCAACTTCCAGAAGGTCTCTGGTTCAAAATTTGCTTTTAAAACATGAGTTGCACCTCTGAGACAATTATAAAAGTGGCTCTTCACTGCCTTTCTTTTCAAACTCTTTGCCTCTTAGATAGCTGTTTTAATATGGGGAATTTTGGTATTCTCCACAGAGGTGGTTATAAGACTGAAAGTCATTTTTCTATTTCATCATGAGTCTTTGAATGGCACAGCTTTGTTACTTCAATCCATCAGAATGACTCAAGGGAATGATATGACTCAAGACCAAATTAAAAGGGCTGGTCCTCTCATACATTTATGGTTGAATTTTTAAAAAGCTTCACTCTCTTGGCCCACTGATCCCAGCCCTACAGTACAGTTCCAGAAGGTGTGTTTGATTTTTATTATTATAAAATGTCATATAAAAATGCAAGCAATATAAAATGAAAGGTAAATGTCCATCCTACACCTATATGCAGCCTTCCATCTCCCCATCCTAAGGCATAACATCTCCTTGGTTTTTATTATTCTGGATCTTTTTATCTTTTATCTAAATATATGCACACAATAAACCTGAATTTTTTGTGATTTAAATTGCTTTCATTGTCTTTTTTTTGAAAGGTAATATATTCACAAGGTTCAAAATTTGAAGGTTCAGCATGGTATACAGTGAAGTTTCCCTCTTATTCATATCCCTCATCCACCTAGTTCCTCTCCCTGGAAGCAACTGATATCACAAGGCCATGACTTTATTGTACAAATTTTTAATTTTGACTTATAAAATCACCCAAATAGTGTATTTTTCACATAAATAGAAGTATTCTATATATCTTGTTTTGCACCTTACTTCTTTTTCACTTACTATAATATGGAGCTCATTCCACTTAATATAACTTGGAGAGAGTGAGCTTCCTCACCCTCCTTTTAAAAGGCTGCATGGAATTCTATTGCATAAATTTATCATAATATTTTTACCCAGACGCTCTCTGATTAAAAGTTATTTTCCCCTTCTTTTGCTAATAAAAATAATGCTTCAATGAATAATTTGTATATATGTCATCATCATATGTAAATTTTCTAAAGTAGAATTGCAAGGCCAAAAGGTATGTCTTTTGGTAAATTTTTGCCAAATTGCCATTAAGGAAAGTTGTATTTTAATTTACATTTTTCACCATCAATGAATTTGGGTGCCTCTTCCTCTACAGTCTAGCTTTTGTGAAGTGTTATCAGAATTTTCAATCTTGGCCAATACCTTTAAATTTTTTTCTGCCTTAAAAATGTGCAACACATTTCTTTATAATTAATTCTTTTTTACTTATAATACTCATCCTTATAAACTACAAGGACTACGAGTATTTTTTTTTTTTTTTTAGTTGGAGTCTCACTCTGTCACCCAGACTGAAGTGCAGTGGTCGCTCCCAGCCACCGCAGCCTTGCCTGCTGGGCTCCGGCGATCCTTCCACCTCAGCCTTCCGAGTAGCTGGAATTACAGGCGCGCGCTACCACGATCGGCTAATTTTTTGATTTATTGCAGAGATGAGGTCTCGCCAAGTTGCCCAGGCGGGTCTCGAACCCGCGGGCTCAGGTAATCCACTCACCTCAGCCTCCCAAAGGCGCGGGATTACAGGCTGAGCCACTGAGCCTGGCTGACTCTGAGTATTTTTAAATGTGATGCTCCATTGGGGTTTGAGATCATTAGAGAAAGCAAACAGCTTATGCATTGTATCTCTGAACTGCCATTGCTCATTAACAAGGAACAAAATGGGAAAACATCTTTTTTTTTAAGGAAATAGGCACAGTAGAGTTCTTTGCTTATGTGGCAGTGTTTACAACCATAAGGCATCAGAAGCTGCTGGAACTATAATTACCACATGAAAGCCAAAAGCCTTTCGACTGCCCCTCCTCCACTTTCCTTCCACAAGGTGCAACATTTATCAGGAGGAGCAGAAATCAGTCATAAGGAATGTATCCCACTGCCAAGGAAAAACTTACCTAAGCATGCAGTGGTTCTGAATTTAAGCACTATGCTACACTGTGAATATTTCATTATGGGACTAGCTTCTGAAATGAGTATGACTACTTAAACTTTTTTTTCTGAAATAATGGCTCATAAACACTTTGATAAAATTATGGAATATGAAACTGCATGGTAAAAATAGCATAAAGTTGTTAGTAACATCTTACGCCAGCAGAATGTCCTTTCTAGGTGCTGCTCCCAGAGATGAATGGAGAATGGGTGACTGTGTGTGTGTGTGTGTGTGTGTGTGTGTGCGCGCACACGCATACGGATGCTATCAGCATACACATTCTTGTGTGAATAAGAATGAATGAAGAACCTGCACTGAAAGCGGAGGAGAGGGGCTGGAAAACTGAGCTGCTCACTAAGGTGGACGCTTCAGAAAGGAACCTGGAGTTACAGAAATAGCCACAGGGTGAGTTTTTTTTTCTTCTTGCTTTAGTTTTTGCTTTTTTTTTTCTTCTCTCTTTCTTTCTGTTTTTGTTTATGATTTTGGACTTGCTTTGTTTCTGTTATTTTAAAGGTTTTTTTTTTTCATTTTCTGTTTGTGCATGTGTATTTTTGAGGGAAAGTACTCCAATAGGGGGATTTTTGTTTTTTTGTATGATTGTATGTTTTTGTCTTTCTTGTTTTTTCTGTCTTTGTTTGTTTCCCTGTTTATACATTAATTGGTATGCCTGTTTTCCCTCTTCTTCTTCATCTCTCTCTCCACCTTCCTTTTGTCTTCTTCCTTCCTTTTCTCATTTACTTCCCTTTTCTTATCTCATTTTGCTTTCAGGGGGCAAACAGACACCCCCACTGCATAGACAGATGGTAAGGCAGTGAGAAGTGGGTTCCAGAGGGCCCACACTGGGATACTGGGATCTGCAGATAGCTTCATAGACACAGCTACCCCCCTTAATTAAATCTCAAAACTGCAAAAGCACAGGTCCCCATCCCTAATCCAGCTTCAAACTGAATAAAACCAGAGGATCTACATACAGAAGAATAGGAGATTGAGCAAACTGAAATAAAAGCTATCTCCCATCACTGAACAACAGAATTAAAAAAGAGGTTAAAAAAAGGGGGGGGGGTGAAGAAAACCTACACAAATGAAGAAAAACCAAAGGAAAATATGAGTCTCAAACAGACCTCTGGAAGGTCAGCCACTGAGAATACAGACTTTGTAACTCAAACAATGAGGATCCCCAGAATGACTAGTCTCAAACCAAAAACCAGATATGAAGATATCAATAGAGAGAATAAATAGAAATAAGGAGAGACAAGAGAAAAGAATGAAGGAATTGATAACTGAGATAACAGCAATAACGACTATAGTGAATGAAATAAATAACAAACTGCTGAGGATGGAAAGCAGAGTTAACCAAGCAGAAGAAAGAATCTCAGAGCTTGAGGACCAAAATATGGAACTAACCCATACTGTTAAAAACATAGAAAAGAAGATTAAAAAGACAGAGCAAAACCTCCAAGAGATGGGCGATTATTTCAAGAGGCCAAACCTAAGATTAATTGGAATTCCTGAGGCATATAGAGAGACAGAGACCACCCTGGAACAAATATTTCAAGAAATTATCCAAGAAAACTTCCTTCATCTCATCAGTAACATGACCATTCAGCACAAGAGATTCAGAGAACCCCTGCAAGAAAACAAATGAGAAGACCAACTCCTAGAAACATAGTAATTCACCTACACAAAGTAGATATAAAAGAAAAACTCCTAAAGGCAGCAAGAGAGAAATGTCAGACTATCAACCAGGGAAGACCAATTAGAATAGCAGCGGACTTACCTACAGAAACACTTCAGGCTAGGACAGCTTGGAGCCCAATCTTCAAAGTTCTCAAAGTTAAACAATTTTAACCAAGAATTACCAACTCAACTAAGCTAAATTTTATCAGTGATGGAGAATTAAAATTCTACAAGAAACACTTAAGAAAGTATTAAATAAGGAAGGAAAAAAAGAATGACAATGCTCTTCCCAAGAATGCAGGAAAAAGATTGAAAACACACATGAATTCACCAAAAAAATCAAAAGAAAGACAATAAATAAATAGGCAAACAGCAGCAACAACAACAAACTCTATAAGAACCTCATGACAGGGATAAATTCTCTCATCACAATAATTAGCCTGAATGTGAATGGATTAAGTGCACCAATGAAAAGGCATAGAATGGTAAATTGCATAAAACATCATGAGGCAACAATACATTGTCTCCAAGAGACTCATCTCACCAGAAAGGACACTCACAGACTCAAGCTAAGAGGATGGGAAACAAAATTTCAGGCGAATGAAACACAAAAGAAAGCAGGAGTTGTGATCTTAATATCAGACAAAATCCCCTTTAAGCTATCAAAAAATTTAAAAGATACAGCAGGGGCCAGGCTTGGTGGCTCAGTCTGTTATCTCGTGGTTTGGGAGGCCAAGTGAATTGCCTGAGCCTGTGGGTTTGAGACCCGCCTAGGCAACTTGGTGAGACCTCATCTCTACAATAAATGAAAAAAATTAGCCGGGTGTGGTAGCACACGCCTGTACTTCCAGCTACTTGGAAGGCTGAGTGGAAGTATCGCCGGAGCCCAGCAGGTCGAAGCTGCGGTGGCCGGGAGCAGCCACTGCACTCCAGTCTGGGTGACAGAGTGAGACTTTAACTCAAAAAAAAAAAGATACAGCAGGTTACTATATAATGATAAAAGGTTCAATCCATCAACAAGAAATATCCATCCTAAACATATATGCACCCAACATAGGAGGACCAACTTTCTTTTTTCTTTAACTTTTTAAAATTTATTATTTATTTTTAAATTTTCATTATTTTGAAGATGTGGGGCACAATTCAGGGTTAGGTATACAAATGTTCATTATACAGGAACCCTTGTTGATGAGGTTTGCCCCTCCTTCCCCTGGCAGTTTCCCTCAACTGCCAATCCCATCCCCCCTCCTGTGGCAGTTTCCCACTACTGTCAATCCCTTTCTTATAGTATTATGATAATTGTTCAAGGTCTGCTTATGAGTGAGAACATATGATATTCTGTTCTTTGTTTCTGTGATAGGTCACTGAGCATGATAGACTCTAAATCCATCCAAGTTCCTGTAAAGTCCATGTTTGTCCTTCTTTATGGCTACATAATATTCCATTGTGTATATGTACCACATTTTTTTATCCAGTCCAGCTTCAATGGGCAGCATGGTTGGTTCCATGTTTTTGCTATTGTTAATAGAGCTTAAACAAACATGTGTGTGCAGGTATCTTTTCGGTAGAATGACTTGAGTTCCTCTGGGTATATTCCCAATAGGGGGTTACTGGGTCATATGGAAGGTCAATTTCTAGTTCTTTCAGAAATCACCACACTGTCCTCCAAAGAGGTTGCACTAGTTTGCATTCCCACCAGCAGTGTAGAAGCATTCCTTTTTCCCTGCATCCTTGCCAGCATCTGTTGTTTGTTTTATTAATGATAGTCATTCTTACTGGAGTTAGGTGGTATCTCAATGTGGTTTTGATTTGCATTTCTCTGATGATTAGTGAGGCTGAACATTTCTTCATGTGTCTGTTGGCTGTAGTTATATCTTCTTTTGAGAAGTATCTGTTCATGTCTTTTGCTCACTTTTTAATGGGGCTGTTTGTTTTTTTCCTTGCAGCACATTTGAGTCCCTTATAGATCCTAGAGCTTAGGCCTTTGTCAGATATACAGTTGGCAAATATTTTTTCCCATTCTGTGGACTGTCTCCCCACTCTCTTGATGGCTTCATTTGCTTTGCAGAAGCTTGTCAGTTTGATGAGGTCCCACTTGTCTATCTTATCTCTTATGGTACGGGCACTTGGGGTTTTGATGGAGCACCAACTTTCATAAAGCAGCTTGTAGGTAAAGTAAGAAAGATATCTACTCTAATACCTCGAATACTATCATAGCTGGGGACTTAAACACCCAACTAACAACCCTAGAGAGATCATCAAGACAAAAAGTCAACAAGGAGATCAGGAACCTCAACACGATACTTGGCCAAATAGATTTAAATAATTACCCACCCAGCAACCACAGAAGATACATTCTACTCATCACCACACGGAACTTACTCTAAGATTGACCACATCCTCAGTGATAAATCAAGAATAAACAAATTTCACAAGATTAAAATTCTGCCATGCACCTTCTCAGATCACAGTGGAAAAATAATAAATTTCAATACCAACAAAGTTCCCCCAAAGCCCATAGAGACATGGACACTAAACAGCGTAATGCTAAACAACTCCTAGGTCAACAGAGAAATCAAAACAGAGGTTAAAAGCTACCTGGAAACAAATGAAAATGAAGAAACATCTTACCAAAATCTCTGTGATGCCATGAAAGTAGTACTTGGAGGACAATTCATCTTTTTTTTTTTTTTGAGTTGGAGTCTCACTATGTCACCCAGACTGGAGTGCAGTGGCT
>NW_007252220.1:97688-100597 GCF_000164805.1 Carlito syrichta | reverse complement strand
TTGCAAGTAGCTGGAAATACAGGTGCGCGCTACCACGCCTGGCTAATTTTTTGATTTATTGTAGAGATGAGGTCTTGCCTGCCCAGGCGGGTCTTGAACCCATGGGCTCAGGCAATCCACTCACCTCAGCCTCCCAAAGGCGTGGGATTACAGGCTGAGCCACCGAGCCCAGCTGGCAATTCATATCTTTATGAACACACATGAAGAAAATGGAAAGATCACAAGTTAACAGTCTAACAAATCACCTAAAGAAGCCATAAAAGCAAGACCACCAAAACCCTAACTTCAGCAGAAATTCAGATCACCAAAATGGAAGCTGAAATTCAGGACATAGAAGAAAAAAATGTAATACAAAAAAATCCATGAAACCAAAAGTTGGCTTTTTGAAAAGATGAACAAGATTGATGAACTCCTAGCTCGACTGACCAAGAAAAAGAAAGAAAAAGCCAAAATAAACACAATAGGAAATCCGAAAGATGAAGTCACAACTGACTCCAAAGACAGAAAAGATTATCATAGATTACTATGAACAACTGTATGGAAACAAACTCAAAAACCTAAATGAAATGGAGGACTTTCTTACATCATACAACCTCCCTAGATTGAAACAAGAAGAAATCAAGATGCTAAATAGACCAATAACAATCCAACAGATCAACTATGTCATAGGAAAACTACCCAAAAAAACAAGCCCTGGACAAGATGGCTTTCCAGCAGAACTCTACAAACCATGCAAGGAGGAGTTGATACCAATCCTATTGAAAGTGTTCCAGGTAATCAAGAAAGATGAAACTCTCTCCAAATCATTTTATGAAGCTAACATCACATTAATACCCAAACCAGGTAAAAATCCAACAAAGAAAGAAAACTACAGGCCAATATCCTTGATGAATATAGATGTTAAAATTTTCAACAAGATTCTAGCAAACTGGATCCAATAATACATCTCAAAAATCATTAACCAAGACCAAGTACACTTCAACCCCAGGAGACAGGGTGGGTTCAACATCCATAAGACCATAAACATAATTAAATACATCAATAGATGTAAAGACAAAAAGCACATGATTAGATGCAGAAAAATCTTTTTGTAAAATCCAGAACCCCTTCTTGATAAAAACCCTCGAACATCTAGGCATAGATGGAACATACATCAAAACAGTAAGATCCATCTACGAGTAACCCACAGTCAACATACTGTTAAACAAACAGAAGTTGAAACCATTCCCCCTGAAAACCGGAACA
Source organism: Carlito syrichta (assembly GCF_000164805.1). Lineage (NCBI taxonomy): Eukaryota > Metazoa > Chordata > Mammalia > Primates > Tarsiidae > Carlito > Carlito syrichta. The sequence continues at coordinate 99,352 of NW_007252220.1, read as the reverse complement.
AGACAAGTCTGCCCACTCTCACCACTCTTTTGCAAAATAGTACTGGAAGTACTAGCTAGAGCAATCAGACAAGAGAAGGAAATCAGGGGTATCTAAATAGGAAAAGAGGAAGTTAAGTTATCCCTCTTTGTAGATGACATGAGTCTATAGCTTGAAAACCCACGAGAATCTGTCGAAAATCTCCTTGCACTGATAAAGGACTTTGGCAAAGTCTCAGGTTATAAAATAAATGTGCAGAAGTCAGTCACATTCCTATACACCAACAATAAACACACAGAAACCCAAATAAAAAGCACAATTCCATTGACAATAGCCACCAAAAAAATGATTCTTTGAAAGCGTTTGCCCATTTCATGATGGGTGATTTATGAGTGCACCTGCCCGTGCCACACTGAGTGGTCAGCAGTTTTTGATCAAAAACAGCATGAACCCCATACCCCACCCTCCATATTCACTCAATCTTGCCTTGAGGGACTTTTTTGTGTTTACTCAGATGAAAAAATTCCTCATAGGGAAAAGTTTTGCTGATGTAAAGAGGTGAACCAAAAAAGGCAGAAGTTCTAAAAGGCATCAAAATTCGAGTTCACAAACTGTTTTGAACAGTGGAGAACGCATCTTGATAGGTGTATTGCATCAAACAGAGTACTTTGAAGGTGACAGAAGCTTAAATATGTAAGAATAAATACATGATTTTTACTAAACAAATTCCTGCTATTTTTGGGTCCCCCATCATATTATTAAGTGAAAAAATAAAGTTATATAATAATATGCATAGTATCATCCAATTAATAAAAACAACCAAGCCACCAGGCACAGTGGCTCATGCCTGTAATCCCAGAACTTTGGGAGGCAGAGTCAGAAGGATTGCTTGAGCCCAGGAGTTCAAGATCAGCCTGGGCAACATAGTGTGACCATATCTCTACCAAAAATTAAACAAAATTAGCTGGGCATGGTGGCATGTGTCTATAGTCCCAATTACTTGGGAAGCTGAGTAAGGAGGATTGCTTGAGCCTAGGAGTTCGAGGCTGCAGTGAGTCTTGATCATGCCACTGCACTCTAGTTTGGATGACATGGTGAGACTCCCCAACTAAAAATTAATTAATTAAAAACAACCAAGCTTATACAAATATCTATATCTATATTTATATATTTATATGTAAATGCAGAGAAATGTATCTAGAAGAATACAGATCAAACTAAATATGGTTATCTGTGAAATACTGACAGGAGACAGGACAGTATAAGGAAGACTTGAAATTTTTGTCTCCTATATTTCTATGTTGTTTGAATTTTTTTTTTTTTTTTTTAGTTTTTTTTTTTCATTAATCAGTATTTTTTATTATGGTTTTGTGGGGTACAGTTAAGGGTTAGGTGTACAATGACGTTTCATTCAGGCACCCTGTAGATAAGAAGTGTTTTCCCATCCCCTGACAGATACTTGCTACTGTTAATCCCATCCCCCTCCCCCCCATAGTTTCCCAGTACCATCAGTCATTTTCTTATAGTACTGCATTGGATGTTCAAGGTCCATTATATGAGTGAGAACATGTGATATTCAGATTTTTGTTTTTGTGAGAGGTCACTCAGTATTATAGACTCTAGTTCCATCCAGGTTGCAGCGAAATTCATGATATTGTTCTTTTTTTATGGCTGCGTAGTATTCC
>NW_007252220.1:84925-97366 GCF_000164805.1 Carlito syrichta | reverse complement strand
TTCTTCACTTTTTCCCGATCCTGTGACTGGTTTTTCACCTGATAGCTGGTATGTATATCTGTTATCCCTCTCGCACTTCTCTCTTTCGCTTATTTTGACTTATGATTTTATCATTGTAACTGTTGGTTTAGATCACGTTTGTTGTATACCTTCTGACTTACACTGTTTCTCGATTTTATTGCCCTGTCTCTGTGTTGCTATCAGTACTCTTTAGTACTGTGTAGCTATCAGTACTCTTTCTTATGTGTCTTTCTTCACCTCTTCCCAGCCCTGTATCTCATTCTCACCTGATAGTTGGTATGTAAATCTGTTTTCCCTCTCGCGCTTCTCTCTTTCTAACTCCCTATTGACCCCCCCTTCCTCCATTATTTTCCTCTTCTATATGCCCCCTTTTTAAATCTAGGGACCAAGACTGCATACTGCTGAATAGACAGACTGTAAAGCAGAGGGAAAAGTGAATGAAGCCAGAAGACCCTCATAAGGAAGAACAGGTCATTGTAGAAGAGAAATAAAAGCAACCCCACCTTCCCTCAAAAACAAAATTGAAGAGGGGGAGGGAAAGGGGGAGAGGGAGAAAAATCTACAGAAATGAAGAAAAACCAAAAGAAGAGTATTGGTCTCTCCCAGATGCCTGGGAGAGCAGACACTGAGAAAACTGACTTTGGAATACAAACAATGAAAAGTCCCCAGAATGAAGGGTCTCAAAATGCAAATGTAGATATCAAAACAATAATGGAGAGATTAAAAAAATTGAGGAGACACAAAAAGAAACTAGGAAGGAGCTGATATCTGAGATAACAGTAATAAAGAATACTGTGAATGAAATAAATAACAAATTGATAAGCATGGAAAGCAGAATTACCCAAGCAGAAGAAAGAAGCTCAGAGCTTGAGGACCAAAATATAGACATAAACCAAACTCTTAAAAACACAGAAAATAAGCTAAAAAAGACAGAACAAAACCTTCAAGAGATGAGTGACTACCTCAAGAGGCCTAACCTAAGAATAATCGGACTCCCTGAGGCAGAAAGAGAAACAGAGACCACATTGGAACAAACTTTCCACGAGATCATTCAAGAAAATTTCCCTTATCTAATCAGTGATACAAAAATTCAAACACAAGAGATTCAGAGAACCCCCGCAAGACAACAAATGAGAAGATCAACTCCTAGACACATAATAATTCGCCTAAATCAAGTAGGCACAAAATGAATTTTTAATAAATATTATTTTTGTAACATAATATTAATATTTAAGAGTCTTTTAGAAGTCAGCTAGTCTCTAACAGGGACTTTTGTTTGGTTTCCAAATCTTCATTATAAAGAAATTTTGCAATAAAAATTTAAAATAGTATATTATTGAGAACATTGAGATAACTGATCAAAACCAAATCGAAGATTTCTTGCATAAAAGATCGTACATGTATTAAACTTTTTCCTTCCAATGCTTCCTCAACTTTCTGATGCATAATATATCACCAATGAATTAAGGTTAGTATAATTGAGAACCTGAAACGAAGCAGATATTTCATGCTCTGTATTTTCAAATGGAAACCCGATAAAGTTCTTGTATCAGTTTGCTAGGGCTAACATAATAAAGTGTCACAGACTGGGTGTCTTAAATAACAGAAATATATTTTCTCACAATTCTGGAGACTAGGAGTCTAAGATCAAGGTGTCAGCAGGGTTGACTCTTTCTGAGGACTCTCTCCTTGGCATGTAGATAGCCATCTTCTCCCTGTGTCTTCACATGGTCTTCCTTCTGTACCTATCTTTGTCAAAATTTCCTTTTCTTATAAGGACACCAGTCTGATTGGAATATGGTCCACCCTAGTTGACCTCATTGAACCTTAACTGCCTCTTTAATGGCCCTATCTCCAAATACAGTCACATTCTGAGAACCTGAAGGTTAGAACTTCAACATATACATTTTGAGGGGATACAAGTCAGCTCATAACAGTTTTATTATTTAGAAATTACATCTATTGAAAAGGTAAATAATTACAACCATTTTAATGTTGAAGGAGAAATCAGAAAATTTAGTATGCAAACCATTCAAAATGTAAATTAATTATCAGAGAATGAGTTGAAGTTAAAAAAAATGATTAATTACCCTTTTTGAAGAAGAGCAACTGTGGGCAATGCATTACCCTTGATTATAAGTGAGTATTCTGATGAATCATGCCTAATGTCCATCTCATCCCTAAGATCATTTCTTAGCCTCATCCCATCCTTCGACCATACTAAATTCCTAACCTCCAGGTCATCCCAGATCCTCACTTCAAGGATAGATGAGGAAAGTTTTTTCTAGTCATGATCTTCAAATTATGTGTAGTATATGCTGAATGAGATCATCTATACAAAACACTTATGAATACAAACTAAGACATTACTATCATGTTTTTAAAAGTATGATCTATGGAAAAAGATACAAACTCGTGTCTTAAAAAAAGAATATATGAGTCCTGTAAACCCAAGGCTGACATAATACATAATATTCAGGACTGTGGTTCAGATAACTTGGACTTCAGTTCTTTCTGTGCACTATAATCAGCATGACTATAGTGATGCTGTATTTTCCCTCTTTGGATGTCAATTGTTCCACCTATAAAATACAAATGCACAGATTTTTGACAATCTATCCACAAGAGGAGTCATAAGGAGTCATATTCCTGAAATATGTTATGCTTTATAGAAGAATGACCTTTCAGATCCTCCCCCGTGTTAATGTTAATCTACAATATATTTTTTTATTTATCATGTGCCAGGCCCTAAACTAAAAGACTTATATACATCTTATCATTAGTGTGCAAAATAAACATGAAGGGTATTATTTCCATTTTGTAGAGGAAGAAAATTAAACTTAGAGAGGCAAAGTTTCCCCGTGTCAAATATGTGGTAAGTGGCAAAGTCAAGACTTGATCCCAAGTAGGTCTGACACTAAAATCATCTTTTAACAGTGAATTAGAGGTTGAAATTTATCAGGAATTAGTTTCCTAGGGCAGGGCTGTGGTGACAATGACCACAAACTGAGTGGCTTAAAACAGCAGAAATTTATCCTCATAGTTCTGGAGACTAGAAGTCTGAAATCAAGTTGTAGGAAGAGCCATGCTCTCACTGAAGGCTCCGGGAGAGGATTCTTCTGTTCCTCTTCCTAGCTTCTGGTGGTTGCTGACAATCTGTAGTGTTCCTTGGTTTGTGGCAGCATAACTTCAATCTCTGCCTTCGTCTTCACATGGCTGTCCTCTCTTTGTATGTATCTCTATATCCAAATTTCTCTCTTTTTATAGGGATACTGGTTACTGAATATGATCTCATCTTAATTTGCTTACATCTGAAAAGACTCTATTTCCAAGTAAGATCACATTCATAAGTCCCTCATTTCCAAATAAGGATGTGAATTTTGGGGGGACACTCTGCAACCCAGTACAGGAATCATTACATAGACAAGAAAAGGAAATCTTTTTCAGTATGCTTGTCTATAGTTTTGTTAACATTTGTAAACTGAATAAAGTTTGTGCAATTTGAGACTTTCATTTCTTTGCCTTATATTTTCTTTGTCAAAGCCAAATAATGTTCCTACTTGCAGTTATATACTGTATTGTATGCTACTTTAATAGTGTAGTATAATTTGAAACAAGTCATAGATTCACAAGATTAGAAGGAATCTCAGGTAGTCATTAGACTATTGGACTGTTTCTAGGCAAGGATCATTGATTTATGCCAGACAGTTTGTCATCTGATACTTTCTAAAAGGTATTCTGATACTTTCACAGCATCCCTTTATAACCTGTCTTAGTGTTCTGAAGTTCTTTACAAGTCTAACCTTTGACTTTCTGGTTACAATTACATTCTATTTTAGTTTATGGATTTCACTGCTTTTGAGAAACCTGACATATAAAAAAGTAACAACTAATATTGTTAATATTTAACATTTACAAAGCAGTTTACTGCTGGATACTTTCACTAGCTTACAATACATCTGTATGATGTTATTAAAATGGCTTCATTTTATAGAAATTTAGGGTCAGAGAAGTTGAGTTGCTTCTCAAAGGTCATAGAGCTAGTATATGATAGAGCTGAACTTCAATCCAGATCTTCTGTCTCTTAAATCCTCTTATTATGCCCCACTGCATAATGAAAAAGCAAAATCTAATCTTATACTTTATTGTTTTGACAAAGTGAAGAACTATCAGGGGAAAAGTGCTTCAAAATAATAGAATCTTAGAGTCAGAAAAGACCATAAAAATCACACTTTGGGAAAACATTCTCCTAGAGAACTCAAATCCTGGCAACTAGGTAGATGCAACCAGGTAGATGCAACCAGGAGGACTTTCAATTGAGTTGGATTTAACAAAATACGCTCCACACTGGTATAGTTAAGTTATCTGATAACATATGAAAAAAATGAAGATACGGTACTCTGGACACTGGAGAAAAGCAATTGAGCATCAGATTTCTGAATTAAGGGCTCAGTTAAACAAACTTAAGAATTGTAGCTTGAGAAGTAAAATACAAGCTGGGTGTTGTGGTGCTCACCTGTAATTTTAGCTACTGGGGAGGATGAGGCTAGAGGTTGAAGCTGAAATATTGCTTGAGCCCAGGAGTTTGAGGCCAGCCTGGGCAACATAGCAAGATCCCCATCTCTACAATTAAATTAAATTATTAAATTAAAATAAAAAAAAAGAAAAGTAGAACACAAGTGTAGGTTTGGGTAAGAGCATCGTCTTTGAAGTCAGACATTTCTGGGTTTGAATCCTACCACCTTACTAGTTAGAGGATGACCTGGGATAAGTTATTTAACCTCTCTAAATTTCAGTTTCCTTTTTATAAAGTGGACATAAGAATATTTACATCATTGTGTTGATATAAACATAACTATATATTTATATACACATAAATATATGTGTGTGTATATATATATATATATATAACTTAACATGGTATCCAGCACAACAAATTGTGATTTCCAATAATAATATGAAGAATATTACTGCTATTTCTATAATGGTAGAATGTCATCTAAATCCCTAGCCAACTTGTCTTGAAAGTTTATTGTGGAAAATATTTATTTATAATTATTTAATATTTTAATATACAAAATGATCTCTGACTTAAAAGCCATGTATAAGAGGCAACTCAAGATTTGCTCTAATGCTATAATAATAAAGGTTATCATTTACTGAGTCTTCAGTATGTTCTTTGTTCACCACTGTTCTGTGTTTCATACATTGACTCATTATATTTTCACAACTTTATGAAATAGGTATTATTATTATTTCTATTCTACACATGAATAAAATGAGCACAAGAAGTAAAATAATTTACTAGGAAGTAGCAGAGGCAGAATTTGAATTCAGACAGCCTAGTTCCAGAACCCGCTGGAGTTCTGGAAATACTATGGTTTACTGTTTACCCACTACTTTGTTGCCTCTATTGCCAGCACCTCTGCTAAATGAGTAATAGAAAACTGGAGCTTTGCTTTCTTTCTTTCTTTTTTTTAAGAGACATGATCTCACTCTGTCACACAGGCTGGAGTGCAGAGATGAATCATAGCTCACTGTGATGTCAAATTCCTGGGTTTGAGCAATCCTTCCACCTCAATCTCCCAAGCAGCTAGGATCACAGGCACATGCTACCATGCCTGGTTAATTTTAAACAAATTTTGTAGAGACAGTGTCTTGTTATGTTGCCCAAGTTTGTCTCAAAATCCTAGCTTCAATGTGATCCCCTTGTCTCAGTCACTAAAATGCTGGGATTACAGGTGTAAGCCATCACACCCACAAAACTTGAGATTTAACATAGCATAATATGAATTCTAGGTAGGTTAATAAATTATAACGATTCCCATTAGGTGAGAATTAAAAGTAGTTATATAAAGTAGCTACATAAATACTTATGGCTACTACTGATAAAATAATATAAAGCTAAAAGTTTGTTAAGACTCATGCTTAGCTTAGAGTTTTTTTGTTTTGTTTTGTTTTTTGTTTTGAGTGGGTCTCACTCTATTGCCCAGGCTGGAGTACAGTGGCACACTCCCAGCCACTGCAGCCTCGACCTGCTGGGCTCAGGTGATCCTTCTGTCTCAGCTTTCCAAGTAACTGTAACTACAGGCACGTGCTACCATGCTTGGCAAATTTTTAAAAATTTATTGTAGAGACAAGATCTCTCCAAGTTGCCCAGGCTGGTGTCAAACTCCTGAGCTCAGGCAATCCTCTTACCTTGGCCTCCCAAAGTGCTGGGATTATAGGCTTAAGCCACCATGCCCAGTCAGCTTGCAGTTTTTAAAAATAGAAAGTGCTTCTATCACTTTAGAAAGGTAGTATAAATTGCAGGTCAAGCCAAGATAGTGGTGAGGAGTGGAAAGGAACACAGTAAATATACTGGAATTCTGATGGTGACGGAGTTAAAGTTCCCTGTAGGTACTCAGTGATCTATCACAGAAACAAAGAACAGAGTGCCATACGTTCTCACTCATAAATGGACCTTGAACAATTATCATAATACTATAAGGGATTGGCAATAGTGGGAAACTGCCAGGGGAAGGGGGGGTGGGATTGGCAGTTGAGGGAAACTGCCAGGGGATGGAGAGGCACATCTCATCAACAAGGGTACCAGCATAATAAACATTTGTATACCTAACCCTGAATTGTACCTCACATCTTTAAAAAAAAAAAGTTCTCAGCCGGGCTCGGTGGCTCAGCCTGTAATCCTGCGCCTTTGGGAGGCTGAAGTGAGTGGATTGCCTGAGCCCGCGGGTTCGAGACCCGCCTGGGTAGGCGAGACCTCATCTCTACAATAAATCAAAAAATTAGCCGGGCGTGGTAGCGCGCACCCGTAATTCCGGCTACTTGTAAGGCTGAGGCGGAAGGATCGCCAGAGCCCAGCAGGATGAGGCTGTGGTGGCCGGGAGCAGCCACTGCACTCTAGTCTGGGCGTCAGAGTGAGACTCCAACTCAAAAAAAAAAGTTCTCTGTAGGGCTCTTGCCTTGAAGGGGGGATGGGTTAGGCAGAAAGGCAATGCACCTAGGACAGCAGTGGTAAACTGAGAGCTTAGAATTACTATGGCAGACAGAATGGTTACCTATGTCCTTCTCTACCATAAATCCTGGTGATTTTCAATTCCAGTCCTAAAGCCAAAGGAGCCACTGAAAATATGTTCTGTTCTATTTCTGGGTAAGCTTCCTGAACACTGTCATTTTAAAATTTCCTCTCACCTAAGTGTATTACTGGGAAAGTTGCTCAATTTATAGGCTTTTATGTAATTTACTTTTCGATAGAAAGAAGCATACAGTCCACACCAATACAATTTACAACATACTCTTACCTTTTTCTGCTGGACTCAAAACAGTCACTGTGGAGAGTGGAGACATAGAAAGGGAGGAAAGGAGGGAGGGAGAGAGAGATCAAAATTAGCTATATTTTAAAAACATCTTTTCTAACTCATTTTCCCACAGTATCACTTTTGAGCAATTTATATAATGATACTTTAGGAAACCATCAGTCAAAGATGAGGGAAGGCAAGGATGACTAAATTCCATCTTTTGCTATCTTCCTTCATTTTAAATCTTCAATTATTAAGAATTTTCATTCATTCAACAAATACAGGGTATAACCCGATTTAAAAAAACAAAACAAAACACCAAATGAAAACACTCAAGCTATAAAGCATGGCAGTCAGAACTTAAAAGTTGATAAATTAGAAAATGATTATTTAGTTTCCTAAAGTATTCACTGTTGGGTGTCTTTAAATACCAAGCTTCTCTTATATATTTGGAGATATATACCAAGCTTCTCTTATATATTTGGAGCTCTGAAATTAGACTGAGTCAGAAGCCCAGGTGCAACATTTCATGACCCTGGGCAAGTTCCTTAACCTCCTTAACATTATTTACTACACAAGGTTACTTGAAAACTAAATGAGTTAATGCATATAAATATTGCCTAGCATAGTATCCAGCACAAATCAAGTACTTAATTAATATGAGTAATTATTATCTTTTAACTAAGATTTCATGGAATATCAGAACTGGAAGGAACTTGAGCAATTATTGGGTTTATCTATCTCATTTTATGGATGGAAAAATTGCCTGGAGTAATATCAAATGGTTTGCCTAAGGTCATAGAGGAAATTAGTGGTAGAGTTAAAACTAGATTCCAGCCTCCAGGGGTTTGTCCACATACTGTGTCTACCTTCCCCAGTCATTTCCTGCTAGCTTACTGTGATATATACATAACTTTTGTTCAGAATGTCATTTGTACAAAGTGAAGTCTACCCGATTTTACTCACCGCCACTATCTCTGTGCACTTGTACTAGGTGCTAAGATAAACAATTAAAAGGTAAGGCTCTCATTCTTGAGAAGTTGTTTAATTAAGATGGTTTTCATACAAAACAATCAAAATTTAAGGATCAGAAAAATGGGAGAAAAATCCAGAGAATGAGACTATGTTCTAGGTGCTATTCTCTCAGGCCCTTCATCAGTCATATTTTATCTTCCTCCTCATATGCATGTCTGTTGAGTATTTTAGAAGCCTCCTTTTAGTGATCATTTGAATGGACTTTGTTAAAATGGTGACATTTTGTCTGCTAAAAATATGATCAATTTTTTTTTCCCTAATAAACGTGCCTGGAGACTAATACCAGCTCCTTCTTGTTGTAGTTTCTTGTTAAAGAATACTGGTTAAGAATGTTTGAAAGAGGCACATTCTCTACTTTGACAACGCAAATGGAAGTGTAAACAAGACACCTTGATGGGTCAACCTGGGACATCATGATTTGCACATGCATGTTGCATGACTGCATCAGTTCCGCTAGACGCTGATCTGAGTTAAGGATATCTCTTTAAAATGGAATGAGAGACAGCAGAGTTGCTTGGAGACCAGTATTAATGAAGAGTAGCTGATACACTGTTTGGTATATCTCCTTCTATCTCTGGCTGAACACTTACTGCTAAATAAGAAGTAGAGGTCCTAACTCATTTGATGGCCACTTGCTACAGCACTGTGCGTGAAAGATCACTAGTACTTGTAGATGTTGGGATGAGACAATGTGTATACAGAAGGAGTGGGAACCAGTGACTTCTCCAGGTGGGGGACAACTATCTTTATCTTTAACTAATTGCAGGACTTTTATGTGCAGGTGGAATTGGTTTATATGATCTAAGAGCAGAGGGCACAAATAAAACCAATGGGTAAATAAAAATTGCAGATTAATAATTCTAGCTCAATATAAGAAAAATGATGATGATGATAATGACAAAGACAATGACCAGCAGTATTGGAAAGGAGTGTTTCCCATTACAAACACTTAGAATGTAGAGGACAGCCAGGCATGGTGGCTCAAGCCTGTAATACCAGCACTTTGGGAGGCTGAGGTGAGGGCCTTGCCTGAGCCTATTGGTTCGAGACTAGCCTGGGCAACTTGACAAGACATCATCTCTACAATAAACCAAAAAATTAGCTGGGCGTGGTAGCATGCACCTGTAGTTCCAGCTACTCGGAAGGATGAGGTGGAAGGATCGCCTGAGCCCCGCAGGTTGATGCTGGGGTGGCCGTGAGTGTGCCACTGAACTCCAGCCTGGGCGACGGAGTGAGACTCCAACACATACACACACACACACACACACACACACAAACACACACACGCATGCACGCACGCACACACACATACCACACACACAATAATGTAGAGGACATTAAGATTAGTTTGGCAGTGAATTTGACTTTTAAAGTCTTTTTTACCCTTGAAATTCTGTAAGAAGTTAATAAGTCTAAGGGAAAAATATATTCTTACAAACTTCTCTGTTGGAAGCTAACTTCTGAAAAAAAAAAAGAGCCTTTATTCTAAAAAATGTGGCACTTATTTCGGCAGTTTTGCCTGTCCTTTATTTTTCCAAATCTTGCATTTTGCACTATTAAGGGAAGAATGTAAAATACTTCAGTCATATTTAAAATGAAGACGATACAAGAGTCACACTAAGCTTTTAGAAAATGAACCCTTTAGCTCAAATCTTTTGAGTAAGTGTACATTTAGCCATTCAATGGGTAACTTGCCATGCTGACTATAATGTGGTGATACATATAATTGCACACTTAATCTGTTTCTTCATATTTCAATGCACTACTGAGGAATTAAATGACTGGAGTTATTGTCAAATGTTATGCACCATCTCTCCTTATTTTCATGTATTTACTGATTCTTTGCAACTAGGTATGAAAAAAAGTTATGGAAGGGTAGAATGTATGACAGAATATATATGTCACCACAGACAACTGGTATTAAAACCAAAGCATAACTCAATACTTCCTTTAAACAGATGTACAATGTAGGGTTCACAGATGGTATGGGTAGAATAAGCCATTAGGTGAATTATTAGGGCTAGATGTCAATGCTTGCAGAAAGGACATGGAAAAAGTCTACAACAGTGCTGTCCAATAGAAACATAATGCGAGTCAGGTAGTTTAAATTTTCTAGTAGGAACATTTTAAAAAGTTAAAAACTACCGAGTGAACTTAATTTTAGTTATATATTTTACTTAATCCAATATATCAAAATATTTTTATTTCAATGTTATGCATGTAAAAATTGAGATAATTTATATTCTCTTTTGCACAAAGTTTTTGACCTGGTATGTATTTTATGCTTCCAGAACGTCTCAATTCAGTTGCTACATTTCAAGCATTTCACAGTCACATGTGGCTAGTGGCTACTGAATTAGTGACACTAATTAGTGCCACTAGTGGCTACTGAATTAATTAAAAAGACTTGTGAAAGGAGAGTGAGAAGTTCAGAAATATTTGGAGTCCAATGAAATGAGTGCTCACTTAGAACATGGAGTTCTCTTTTATTTTTTTTTATTTTTATTTTTTTTGAGTTGGAGTCTCACTCTGTCACCCAGACTGGAGTGCAGTGGCTGCTCCCGGCCACCGCAGCCTCGACCTGCTGGGCTCCGGCGATCCTTCTGCCTCAGCCTTCCCAGTAGCTGGAATTACAGGCATGCACTACCACGCCCGGCTGATTTTTTGATTTATTGTAGAGATGAGGTCTCGCTGCCCAAGCGGGTCTCGAACCCGCGGGCTCAGGCAATTCACTCACCTCAGCCTCCCAAAGGCGCGGGATTACAGGCTGAGCCACCGAGCCCGGCTTGAAGTTCTCTTTTAATTAATGACATGTTTAGGGAGGGAGTTTTTATGATAATGTACAGCATATACTTTGGTATGTATTCATATTCTAGCTCTCACACTCGTTATGTGACCTTGGGCAAGTTATTTAATTGCTCTGTGTCTCAGTTTTCTCATTTGTAAATTGAGGATAAAATTATTTATGTTATCAGGTTGCTATAAGGATTAAGTGATACAATATGTGTAAAGTACTTGGGTGCTTTGCACATAATAAGTACTGAATTATTATTAGCTATTTATTATCATTTTTTTCTGAGAAAGACACATTGTTCCATGAGGTTAGGTTTTACAATAAGTTTAGGACAAAACAAGTCACATCTGATGGCTTTAAAATTATTTAATGTCAAAATGTATGACTTTTTTTAAAACAAAAATTTTATTAAAATAAAAAACTTTGTATAAAAGCATTACAGATCAAAAACTGTATTTACACTTATTGATTGAAGATCCAATTATAAATCAAACACCGATGGAACACAGCAACGGGCTACACAGACAAATGCTTCGATTCTATCTCACCAACAGTCTGATTAATGCAAAAGAGGAAGGGGAGGACCAACACAGGAAATATACCCAGAAACTAAACTGGCAGAGATGCCAAGTTAGTAAATGTTGAAAGTTATCCATCTCCAAAAAGGCATTTCTCACTGTTACAAAAGTGCTTAAAACCTACACACGAGCCCTGTGTCTAGCTTATAATTTTTTCAAGAAACTACAATGAACCATAGACTAGTTATTAATATCTAGCTTCCCTGCAAATGATCCAAGAATTTATCTAAAATGCCTCACATATGATCTGAAATAAACCTGGCAAGCTACAATCATACTCAAGTCTTATATCCAGCATTCAAATCAGTCTACTCCTGAACTTTCACCATCCTAATTTCCCAGGATGCCTTTTCTAGGATGATTTTATATAGTACTGCTCACAGACCTTTGGATGATGACTGTGTAAGTCAGACATCTACTTAACTACAAGGGCAGAAGACACTGGCAGCAACTAAGTCTCCATGGAGATAACTTGTATAATAAGCATAATCCGTAGAATAGTGTCATAAAATGCATCTGAAGTAAGATATTCCACTTTGCAACAATTAACTAATTTTTTCACATGGTTTTAAGACTTGTGTGCACCTTGATTCTGTTTAAAATGTCAACCAGTATGAACACTAAATCATACCCATGTTTTTTGTGTAAACAAGTTAGTTAGAGGGCTGTTCTTTGAAATTCAATAGATCTAGTTAGTTAATACTACTACCGT
>NW_007252220.1:18278-84905 GCF_000164805.1 Carlito syrichta | reverse complement strand
CATCATCTCTACAATAAATCACAAAATTAGCTGGGCGTGGTAGCGCATGCCTGTAATTCCGGCTACTTGGAAGGCTGAGGCAGAAGGATCGCCGGAGCCCAACAGGTCGAGGCTGTGGTGGCCGGGAGCGGCCACTGCACTTTAGTCTGGGCGACAGAGTGAGACTCCAACTCAAAAAAAAAAAAAAAAAAATACTACTGCCGTGTTTCTAAGTGCTTGGGTTTTATGGGTGGATTTCAGGGCTACTTCAACATAGACTAAATCAAATATGCTTGTGTAAAATTGTCATTTAAAAAGAATTCAGAAACTGAGGGGTAGGAAAAAACAGTTGGAAGTAGACGGGGAGGCTATGAGGTGGGGCAGAGGAGAAACTGCAGGAGGTCCAAGTGTAACTAGCAATATACCTTCTGCGATGCTCCAGAATCAAGTGTGTCTAGTGAGATTAACCTGGAGTTTCCTGTAAAACAGACTGGTCACCAAGATGCTTAATTCAGGTTTCAATCAGTGACAAAAATGAAAACTTTAATAGGGGAAATTGGAGAAGTGGAAGGCAGGTAGTGAATCTTCCAGGTATCATGCTTGCATTTCAAATTCCTGTTTCATACTTTTTAAGTAAGCATGCACATTACCAAAGCCATGGTACTTAGCTAAATACACAAGTACCACAGTGGCACACCATTTGTCTCTCTGCCAGCAGAAACTGCAGTTACAGATCCCTTGACAAGGCAGGCAGTGCCAGTTGAAATCCAGTAGAGCATCCCTGACCTCTTCACCATAACGGTTTCGAAGGCAGGGGCTGCAGAACTGGCCTTGAACACCCCAGGCAATCTGGATTTTTGCAGTTTTTTGGGAATCAATTGTTTTCTGGTATCACTGATGACAAGTAGAGCCCAGTGAACAGTTATAGATCTTCTCTTGAGAGTTGTAGCAGATGTTTTCCAACTCTTCCTCTGTAATTTCTTACACTGAGTGAATTATATAAGGAAGGGTCATGAATGACCTGGAGTGATGGATTCTGGGCAAGTCGTCTTTATTCATGTAGCCGTCCATTGTCTTCATTGTCTTTCTCTTCCTCACCAGCATGTATTTATGCTCTTCCTCTTCCTCCTCCATGGGTAGAGAGCCATGGGACCCCAGGATCAGGGACCTGGACCTGGTGAGAGGATGAGCTCTCCATACAGGGTTTCTCCTGGAGGCGACGCCTGGTAACATTCGCCTGCAGGGTCTCTTCAATTGTGAGCTGAGGCCTTGGAGGGAACATCTTCCAGGGAATGAGCCAGGGAAGCTCTCTAATTCTGGCATGAGTTTTGCAAGCATTGCTTTGTTTTGCTTTATATTTAAAGCCCTTTTCTCAAAAAAATTCATGCTGCTTTATCTTCTGAATCAGAATTTGAATCAGTCACAGAATTATCTGAAGGTTGGGGGGACTCTGCTCTCTTGCTGGCTGCTCCCCTAGTGTTTCATGTAGGAAACTTCACGGCCACCCTGAGGGGTGCAGAGTGTCTGCCCTGGCTGCATATGCAACAGCCTTCCCAGACTGACTCCAGCCTCACTGCATCTTGTGTCTTTCTTTCTGAGAAACCACAAAATGATTCATTGTCCGAGTCAGCATGAAAAATACTGACCAGTTCATTAGTGACATCTGGCCTTGGTTTCTGTAAAAATCCACAGTGGTAAAACACATCTTGCATCTCACTTTTGTGTTTGCAAAATTATCAGAGGCAAAGCTGTCACAACTGTCATCAGAGGATGACACAGTTTCCATGAAAATCAACCTCACATATCTGAATTTCTTGAACTTCTTTATTCTGCGATCCTTTTTCTCAAGGACAACCTCAGCCACTCCTAAAATCTACTTTGGAAAAGATGCTTTGGGGGCTCCTAGGACGACTCTCTTTATGCAGCTACATGACTTTGATTCTTTTTTCCCCCCTTAGATGGTTCTTAGATTCTAGGCTAGGAAAGAGAATAGAATTTGAAATAGGGAACTGAGATACATTTCTGAGTGTTATCTGCTGTAAGCTAATCAGGCCAGTATTTTACCCCTCTGAAAAAGTTACTCATACTAGCCATTCATTTACTTTTCAGGCAGTCATTCTCAAACCTGGATGATCTTACTACTTACTTGGACCATGATAAAAATATAGATTCCAGAAACCCCTTCACATAAATCTTTGGGTACAAGTATAGGAATTTGTCTTTAAAATCCATAGCAAGTTATTCTGATTATCAGTCAGGTTTGAGAACCATTGGAGCTAATTTAGAAGTTTGGTATGATATCTTACTAATCAGGTGTGATACATTTAACTGTTTGACATAGACATCATAAAACTATTTTAGATGTGTTAATACCATGATTTATATATGCTTAAATGGATAGCTTTTACTTCTGTAGAAACTTGGTTTCTAAAAAACATTTCTTCTGCCCTTTTTTTTGGTCTTATCAGTTTTTCTTTCTTCTGACTCTTTTTTGAAGAATTTCTACCTTTTGAGTAAAATTATTTCCTAGACCTTTTTAAATCTCAAAATGGATACAGAGGTTACAAAAAAATGACAGAGTAGGGAATTCCAGAGTTCCATCCCTCTCCAAAAGCGACTAATGAGCTGGCAAAAACTACCAGAATCAATTTTTGCAATACTCTGGAATCTAGTAAAGAAAAAAAAACTTATAACAACTGAGGGGAAGCCCTGGTGAAGAAAAAAGCTGATGCTTTGTAGTAAGAGGATGCTGTGACATTTTAAATTGGCTGCCTACCATATCCCAAAGCAGCAGGGGCTGTGAGGACAGCAGACCACACTCCTGGTGCAGGATCTAATGCCAAAGGGAGCAATACAGACTTTATTTTCAAAAAATTGTGGTTATGAGCCTTGACCATCTGGTGACTCACTTAAAGACCAATGCAAAGGCTTTCTCATGTTTTGTCGGATTCAGAGTACTCCCAGAGCTGGGGAGCTTCCTGGGTGGCTTGTGTCAGAAGGATTTAAAGAGACAGGTGTTGACAGTAGCAGTTTTGGAAAAAAGACAACACTTAGTAAATAGATAGCATAAAGATCTTGGAAAGCATGATTTAAAAAAATATAGATTTCAGAACACCCTTGACAAATGAGATAGGTGAGGGGAAAAGGACATTTAAGTGCTACAATGTGTACCACAGAACTAAGAAAGGCATGCACACACCCAGGATGAGATGCACACAGAGGCCCCAAGAAAACCTTTAGCTGGCTGGGCGTGGTGGCCCACACCTATAATCCCAGCATTTTGGGAAGTGAGAGGATTGCCTGAGCCTGCGGGTTTGAGACCAGCCTGGGCAACTTGGCAAGACCTCATCTCTACAATAAATAAAAAACAGTCGGGCATGGCGGTGTGTGCCTATAGTTCCAACTACTTTGAAGGCTGAGGTGGAAGGTTCCCCTGAACCCAACAGGTCAAGGCTGTGGTGACTGGGAGCATGCCACAGCACTCCAGCCTGTGTGACAGAGTGAGATTCCAACTCAATCCCCCCACAAAAAACCTTTAGCTTTCACCACTAGTTGGCTAGCCTTCTGTTACTGCACAGCAAAGAGTGAAGGCTAAGGCACAATTGTAAATAGCCTGGCGAAGGGTTGAAAGGGCATCCCAAAACAGACTCAACATGTAGCATCTAGGAAAGCATATTTTTTTCTTTCCTATTTTTTCAGGTATTCATAAAATCTCTGTCAAATCTTAAACTGACCACAGGTTTAAGGAACAGAGATTTAGGAGATCACACATGATAAAGAATACAGTCTTTAAAATACAGGTTAGTGGGGGGAGGAGGCAAGATGGCCACCTGGGAGCAGCAGATCGGTACTGTTTTCACCTAGCAAGACAGAGAGTAGGGATTCCACCATTGTAAAATGGAATTACCAAGAGCACTTTTGGATGGGTTAATCATTGTGAACCCAGTGAATGTCTCTCTGAGTGCACAGACTCCAGAAATCCACAACAGGTGCACAGGAGTAATATGACAGGGATAAATTCTCAAATATCAATAATCAAAGTGAATGTGAATGGACTAAATGAGCCACTGAAGAGACACAGAGTGGCAAATTGGATTAAAAAAAAAGCAAGATCCAACAATCTGCTGCCTTCAGGAAACTCATCTCACTGCAAAAGACACACACAGACTCAAGCATGGAGGCTAGAAAATGACCTTTCAGGCAAATGGAAAAGAAAAGAAAGCGGTCATAGCTATTCTAATATCTGATAAAGCAGTCTTAAAGTCATCAAAAAATTTAAAAGACAAGAACACTACATAATGATAAAAGGTTCAGTTCACCAGCAAGAGATATCCATCCTAAACATATATGCTGCAAAACAGGAGCACCAGGTTTTATAAGACAACTACTAAGTAAACTAAAAGAGGACATTGACTCTCATACAATCATAGTAGGAGACCTGAATATACCAGTAATAGTCTTAGATAGATCACTGAGGCAAAAAAACCAACAAGAAGATCAAAACCTGAACTCAATGGTAGATCAAATGGACTTAATATACATCTACAGAACACTTCACCCAGCACCTATAGAGTACACTTTCTACTCAACAACACATGGAAAATACTCAAAGATCAATCACATTCTTGTATATGAGCAAATTTCAAGCATGGGCAAATTTCAAAAGATCAAAGTAATATTATGCACCTTTTCAGATCACAGTGGAATACAAAAAACAAATTGCAACCAACAAGATCCCTCCAAAACACAAAACACATGTACTCTAAACAACATGCTGTTGAATGACTTCTGGGTCAACACAGAAATCAAGAGAGAAATAAAAAGGTTCCTGGAAACAAATGGAAACACAGACACATTTTATCAGAATCTCTGGGATGCCATGAAAACAGTGTTAAGAGGAAAACTTATAGCATTACATGCACAAATCAACAAAACAGAAGGATCACAAGGAGACAATCTAACGTCACACCTAAAGGAGCTGGAAAGACAAGATCACCTAAATCTGAACCTCAGCACAGGAATCCAGATCCCAAGATAAAATCAGAATTACAGGTCATAGAAGACAAAAATATCATAGAAGGGAACAAGACCAAAGCTGCTTATTTGAAAGGATAAATAAGATTAACAATCCCCTGGCCAGGATTGACTAAAAAAGAGAGAAAGCCCAATTAAACACAATTATAAATGCAAAAGGTGAAATCATAACTGATCCCGAAGAAATTCAAAAGTTTAGCAGAAATTACTACAAAAACCTAGAAATAATCTAGAAAACCTAAAGGAAATGGAGCACTTTCTGATATCACACCACCTCCCAAGGTTGAAACAAGAAGAAATCGAAACTCTAAACAGACCAATAACAATCCAGGAAATCGACTTAGTCATAAGAAATCTATCTTCCCAAAAAAGCCCTGTACTCAATAGCTTCCAAACTGAATTCTACAAGACATATAAGAAGGAGCTCATAGTAATCTTAATAAAAGTATTCCAGGAAATTAAGAATGATGGAATGCTCCCCAAATCATTTTTTGAAGCCAACACCATGCTGATACCCAAATCTGGCAAAGATCCAACAAGGAAAGAGAATTACAGGTCAATCTATTTTATGAACATAGATCCAAAAAGTACAAACAAGATCCTGGCAAACTGGATTCAACAACATATCTCAAGGATAATGCACCATTACCAAGTAGGCTTCATTCTTTGGATGCATGGCTGGTTCAACATTTACAATACCATAAATGTAATTCAGCACATAGACAGATTTAAAACCAAGAAATACGTGATTATATCATTAGATGCAGAAAAATAATTCGACAAATCCAGCATCCCTTCTTAATAAAATCTATTGAGCACCTAGGCATAGAAGGAACATTCCTCAAAACAGTAAGAGCCATCTATAATAAACCCACAGGCAACATTTTGCTCAATGGGCAGAAATTAGAAGCATTTCCCTTGATAATGGGAACCAGAAAGGATTCCCACTCTCACCCCTCCTGTGCAACATAGTGTTGTAAGTCCTAGCCAGAGCAATCAGGAAAGAGAAGGAAATCAGGGGTATCCAAACAGGAAAAGAGAAAGTCAAACTATCCCTCTTTGTGAATGATATGATTCTGCATTTTAGAAACCCTAAGGGGTCTGTCAAAAGCCTTCTCATGCTGATAATTGACTTTGGTAAAGTCTCAGGGTACAACCAGGATGGACTTAAAGTCTGTAATACTGAGTGATGTATCACAGAAACAAAGAACTGAGTATCACATATTCTTACTCATTAGCAGACCTTGAACAATTATCGCAATACTATACGCAAAGGATTGGCAGTAGCAGAAAACTGCCAGGCGGGGTGAGGGGGAGGAAGGATTGGCAGTAGCGTGAATCTGCTGGGGGAGGGGGGACACACCTCAGCAACAATGGTACCTGCATAATGAACATTTGTATACCTAACCCTGAATTGTACCCCACATCTTTAATATAAAAAAAATAATATAAAAAAAGTCTCAGGGTACAAAATCAATGTGTAAGAAACAATTGCATTTCTATACATCAACAACAAGCAGAAAGAGCACCAAACAAAAAGCACTATCCCATTCACAGTAGCTACACAAAAAAGGAAATACCCTGCCACCCAACTAACCAGGGAAGTGAAAGATCTTTACAATGAGAACTACAAAATGCTACTCAAAGAAATCAAGGATGTCACAAACAAATGGAAAAACATTCCATGCTCATGGATTAGAAGAATCAATATTGTCAAGGTGTCCATTCTACCAAGGCAAGCTACAGAGTCAATGTAATACTTATCAAATTACCAACATCATTTTTCTCAGACCTGGAAATGACAATACAGAAATTTATATGGCAACAAAAAAGAACAGAAATAGCCAAAACAATCCTCAGCAAAGAAAACAAACTGGGAGGTATGACACTTCTAGACTTTATACTTTATTATAACACATATATTACAATAATCATATCAGCCTGATAATGCTATAAGAACAGGCATATAGACCAGTGGACCAGGATAGACATCCCAGAAACAAAACCTTGGTTTCTCAACTACTCATCTTCGACAAAGCCACCACCAACAACCACTGGGGAGAGGAGACCCTATTCAGCAAATGGTGCTGGGAAAACTGGCTGACCACATGCAGAAGAATGAAATGGGACTCCCTATCTATCACAATACACAAAAATCAACTCTTAATGGATGATAGACCTAAACATAAAACCTCAAACTATAAGAATCTTAGAAAACGCAGGAGACACCGTTATGCACATTGGAATATGTAATGAATTCCTGATCATAATCCCAAAAGTTTATGTCATAAGAGATAAGATAGACAAGTGGGACCTCATAAAACTGAAAAGTTTTTGCAAAGCAAAATAAACCATCAAGACAGTGGGGAGACAGGCCACAGAATGGGAAAAAAATATTGGCTAACTGTATATCTGGCAAAGGTCTAACATCAGGATCTACAAGGAATTCAAAGAAGCCAAAAGGAAAAAGATAAACAGCTCTATTAAGAAGTGAGCAAAAGACATGAATAGACACTTCTTAAAAGAAGATATACAAATAACCAACAGATACTTTGAAAAAATACTCAGCCTCAGTAATCATCAGAGAAATGCAAATCAAAACCACACTGAGATATCACCTAACATCAGTAAGAATGGCCACCATTAATAAATCAAAAAACAACAGATGCTGGCAAGGATGCAGAGAAAAGGGAACACTTCTACACTGTTGGTAGACTAGTTCAACCTCTATGGAAAACAGTGTGGCCTTTTTAAAAAGTCTAGAAATTGACCTTCCATGTAACCCAGCAATCCCCTTCTGGGAATATACCCAGAGGAACTCAAATCATCCTACAAAAAAGATACATGCACACGGATGTTTATTGCAGCACTATTCACAATAGCAAAAACATGGAACCAGCCTTGCTGCCCATTGAAAGTAGACTGGATTTTTAAAAAATGTGGTACATATACATGATGAAATATTATTCAGCCACATAGAAGGGCAAAATTATGGACTTTACAGCAACTTGGATGCATTTAGAGTCTATCATACATACTCAGTGATCTATCACAGAAACAAAGGGCTGAATGTCACATGTTCTCACTCATAATTGAGACCTGAACTTTTTTTTACATATAGAAGCTTAGACAAAAAAAAAAAAATGAGTCATTTATACTCAGTTAAACATCAATGTAGGAATTCTGATTCC
This sequence comes from Carlito syrichta, assembly GCF_000164805.1. NCBI lineage: Eukaryota > Metazoa > Chordata > Mammalia > Primates > Tarsiidae > Carlito > Carlito syrichta. The sequence goes on along the minus strand of NW_007252220.1, from coordinate 76,701 downwards.
CATTGCAGTGACCCATCAACAACATTATACTTTCAAGTTGGAATTTGGAATTTTTAAAATTAATTGTAACACAAAAAATAACAGATGCTGGAGAGGATGTGGTGAAAAGAGAACACTTCTACACTGTTGGTGGGAGTGTAAACTAGTGCAACCTCTGTGGAAAGCAGTGTGGCGATTCCTAAGAGCTCTAAACATCAACCTCCCATATGACCCTGCAATCCCCCTACTGGGAATATACCCTGAAGAACTCAAATCACTCTATAAAAAAGATACCTGCACACGTATATTTATCGCAGCATTGTTCACAATAGAAAGAACCTGGAACCAACCATGCTGTCCATCAAAAGAGGACTGGATTAAAAAAATGTGGTACATATACACGATGGAATACTATGCAGTCATAAAAAAGAACAAAATCATGAATTTTGCAGCAACCTGGATGGAACTAGAGTTTATAAAACTGAGTGATCTCTCAAAGAAACAAAGATCTGAGTATCACATATTCTCACTCATAAGTGGACCTTGAACATCTATCGCAGTACTATAAGAAAAGGATTGACAGTGGTGGGAAACTATGGGGGGGCAGGGACAGGAAGGGAGGGGGGATTAATGGTAGTCAATATCTTTCTGGGGACGGGGGGACACCCCTTATCAACAAGGGTGCCTGAACGATGCATATTTGTATACCTAACCCTTAACTGTACCCCACAATTTTAAAATTAAAATATATTTAAAAAATTAATTGTGCTGTATTTAATTGTTTTTTATTTAAAGCATTCATATTTACATTAGTTTAATGGGACCTGAACATTAATCACATTAGCACAAGGGAGGGATTGGCAACCACTAGCACTGCCAGGGGATGGCACACATAACAACACAAAGGGTATCTCATCCTGTACCAGGGGAAGTAAGGACCACTTGGGGGCCCAAACTTCATCTGCATGTAGCCTACTTGTGTAGCTAATCCTGACTTGTATCTTACATCTCTATAATAAAATATAATATAGGTTAGTAAGGTCACTAAACAAGCCAGCAACAACTTACAATAGGCAGCAATAGCAAACCCCGGGTAAGAGAGAGAATCTGATTTCTACAGTTGCTATTTTTAATATATAAAATGCCCACCCTTTAACAAAAGATTACAAGGCATGCAAAGAAGCAAAAGAGTATTGCCCATTAACATAAAAATTAATAGAAACTGTCCACGATGAAGCCCAGTACTGGACTTAGAAGATACAGACTTTAAACAAACTGTATTAAATATGGTCACAGAGATAAAGGAAACTATGGAAAAAGAACTAAAGGTAACCAGAAAAATGATGTCTCACTAAGTAGAGAATATAAGCAAAGAGACAGAATTTATAGAAAGAGGCTAGGCATGATGGGCCATGCCTGTAATCCCAGCAATTTGGGAGTCAGAAGTTGGAAAATTACTTGAGACCAGGAACTCGAGACCAGCCTGGGCAACATAGTGAAACTTGACTCTACAAAAAAAAAAAAAAAAAAGCCAGGTGTGGTAGTGCATACCTGTAATCCCAACTATGCGAGAGGCTGATGTATAAGCATCACCTGAGCCCAGGAGGTTGAGGCTGTGGCAAGTCATGGATCATGCCACTGTACTTCAGCCTGAGTGCCAGAGTGAGACCTGCCTCAAAAAAAAAAAAAAAAAAAAAAGGAAAAAAAAATCATAGAAAGTAACCAAATAGAGATTTTGGAACTGAAAAAAGGCAGAAATTAAAAAAAAATTATCAGAGAGCTTCAATAACAGATTTGTGCAGGCAGAAGAAGGAGTCAGTGAACATGAAGACAGCTCAATTGAAATTATTCAGTCTGAGAAGCAGAAGGAGAAAATGATACAGAAACGAACAGAGCCTAAAAGACCTGTAGGACACCATCAAATGTACTAATATACACATAATGGAACATCCAAAGGGAGAATAAAGAAATAATGAAGCCAGGCTCGGTGGCTCAGCCTGTAATTCCACACCTTGGGAGGCTGAGGTGAGTGGATTGCCTGAGCCCGCGGGTTCGAGACCTGCCTGGGCAACTTGGCAAGACCTCATCTCTATAATAAATAAAAAAAATTAGCCGGGCGTGGTAGCATGCGCCTGTAGTTCCAGCTACTTGGAAGGCTGAGACAGAAGGATCACTGGAGCCCAGCAGGTCGAGGCTGCAGTGGCCGGGAGTGGCTACTGCACTCCAGTCTGGGTGACAGAGTGAGACTCCAACTCAAAAACAAAAAACCCCAAAAAAACAGTGAAACACAAAGAGTATATGAAGAAATGATGGCTAAAACTTCCTAAATTTGATTTTTTAAAAATGAATTGAACTTCCAAGAAGTACAATGAACTCCACATAGAATAAAATAAAGGATATTCATACTCAGATACATTATAATAAAACTGTCAAAAGACAAAGATAAAATCCTGAAAGCAGAAAAAGTGACTCTTCAAATACAAAGAATACTCAATAAGACTAACAGCTGATTTCAGACAACATAAAGGCCATAGGCAATAAAATGTCATATTTGAAGTGCTGAAAGGAAAATAACTATCATACAAGAATGTTATATCCAGCAACATGATACTTCAAAAAAATGAAAGAGAGAATAAGACATTTCCAGTAAACAAAAACTGAGGGTGCTAATCACTAGTAGAAATGCTCCATAAGAAATAACAATGGGAGTTCTCCAGGAAAAATAAAATGGTACTAATTGTAACTCAAGCTATACAAAGAAAAAAAGAACACTGGTAAAGGTAACTACAGAGGTAACTACAAAAGGCTGTAGTATTGTATTTTTGTTTTTAACTGTCTACTCTACAATTTAAAAAATAAATGCATAAAATAATAATGATACATTTAAGTTACAGAGCACACAATGAAAAAAGATGTAATTTGTGACAATAAAACTAAGTTAGTATTAATTAAAACTTGATTATCAAAAAGTTGATGTGTTAATTGTTATACCCAGGGTAACCACTAGGAAAAAAAATCTTTTAAAAAATGCTGAAATAAGAGACAAAAAAATGTGTAAACTAGAAAAAAATAACTTCATTAATATGGCAGTAAAATAACAATGAAATATCACTACACATCTATTAGAAGAGTAAAACTCCAAAACACAGATCACACCAAATGCTGTCAAGGAGGTACAGCAATAGCAACTCTCATTCATTAGTCATGGGAATGTTAAATGGTTCAGCCACTTTGGAAGACATATTGGCAGTTTCTTACAAAACTAAACATACTCTTACTATACAATCTAGCAATTGTCTTTAGTATTTACTCAAAGGAATTGAAAATTTATGTCCACACAAAAACCCACACATAGATGTTTATAGCAGCTTTATTCGTAATTGCCAAAACTTGGATACAAACAAGATGTTCTTTAGTAAATGAATGGATAAATAAACTGTAGTTTAGACACACAATGGAATACTATTTAGCACTAAAAAGAAATGAGCTATCAAGCTATGGAAAGACATGGAGGAATTTTAAGTGTATATTACTAAGTAAAATAAGCCAATTTGAAAAGGTTACATACTATATGTTTCCAACTATGTGACATTCTAGAAAAGATAAAACTATGGAGACTGTAAAAAAGTGAATGGCTTCTACAAGGAGTGAAATGACAGGTGAAAGGAAAAAATGAACAGGTAGAGCATGGAGGATTTTTAAGGCAGTGAAAATACTTTATAGAATCTATAATAGTGAGTACATATCATTATATATGTGTCAACACTCATAGAATGTACAACACCAAGAGTGAATGTCAATGTAAACTATAGATTTTATGTGATAATAATGTGTCAATGTGGATCGCTCAGTTGTAACAAATGTACCAATCTGATGTGGAATATAGATAGTGAGGAAGGCTGTGTATGTGGGCAGGGGACTAGAAGCATTTTGCATGGGAACTCTGTTTCTGCTCAGTTTTGCTGTGAACATAAAATTGCTCTTTAAAAAAAGTCTATTTAAAAATATGAAAACACAAATACATACAGAAAACTAATGCCAAAATAACAAGTTATTTCTTATAGGCCAGACATGGTGGTTCATGCGTGTAATTCTAGCATGTTGGGAGGCCAAGGCAAGAGGATTGCTAGAGCACAGGAGTTTGAGACTAGCCTAGGCAACATAGTGAGACCTTGCCTCTATAAAGTATCAAAAATATTAGCTGGATGTGGTGGTACTCATTTGTAGTCCCAGCTACCTAGGAGGCTGAAGTGGAAAGATCACTTGAGCCGAGCAGGGCAAGGCTGTGGTGAACTGTGATTGTGCCACTGCATTTCAGCCTGGGTGACAGAGTGAAACCCTGGCTCAAAAAAATAAAAAAGTATTTTCTTATCACTAATTACTTTAAGTGTAAATTGATTAAATTCTCCAGGAAAAAAGGCAGAATTTGGAAAAATAGATAAAAAATGTCCAAACCATTTGCTGTCTACAAGAGACTCATTTTAGATCCAAATGCATAAAAAGGTTGAAAGCATTATCCATGCAAATAGTAACCAAAAGAGAGTTAAGGTTACTCTACTAATATCAGACAAAATAGACTTTAAATAAAAAATGTATAATTTTATATATTGATAAAGTGGCTAATCTGTCAAGACAATGAAACAATTATAAATATATACACACCTAATAATACAGCCTCAAAATATAGGAAGCAAACATTGACACAACTGAAGGGCAATAGAGACAGTATTACATTTATAGTGACAAACTTCAATACCCACTCTTAACTATGGATAGAAAAACTAGACAGAAGTTCAATAAGAAAATAGAGAATTTGAGCAACACTATAACCAACTAAACATAACAGATATATGTGGAACGCCCTACCCAACAACAGGAGAATACACGTTTTTCTTTTTCTTTTTTTTGAATTGGAGTCTCACTCTGTCGCCCAGACAGGAGTGCAGTGGCCGCTGCCAGTCACCGCAGCCTCGACCTGCTGGGCTCCAGTGATCCTTCTGCCTCAGCCTTCGAAGTAGCCGGAATTACAGGCGTGCGCTACCACGCCCGGCTAATTTTTTGATTTATTGAAGAGATGAGGTCTTGCCAAGTTGCCCAGGCGGGTCTCGAACCCGTGGGCTCAGGTAATCCACTCACCTCGGCCTCCCAAAGCGCGGGATTACAGGCTGAGCCACCGAGCCTGGCCTCACATTTTTCTGAAGTGTACATGGGACATTATCCAGTATAGATCATATGTTAGGCCACAAAACAAGTCTTGATAAATTTAAAAGAATGAAATCGTACAAAGTATATTTTCTAATCACAATGAAATGGAACTAGAAATTAGTAGCACAAGGAAACTACAAAATTCATAAATATGGAGAAATTAAGCGATGCACACTTTTTATTGACACATTATAGATGTACATATTTTGGGGGTACAAGTAATATTTTGATGCATTCTTATAATGTGTAATAATCAAATTGGGGTAATTAGGATATTGATCACATTAAGCATTTATCTTTGTTTCATGCTGGGAACATTGAAGTTATTCTCTACTAGCTATTTTGAAATATACAATAGATTATTGCTTACTATAATCACTCTACTGATTTATTGAGCACTAGATCTTATTTCTTCTATCTATTTGTATTTTTGCATTCATTAATCAACCTCCCTTCATCCCCCTTCCTCACACCTTTTGGTTTCTGGTAACCACCAATATATTCTCTAGCTTGAGTTCCACTTCCTCAGCTCTCACACATGAGTGAGAGCAAAGCAATATACTCTTAAACAATCAATGGGTCAAAGAATAAAGTACTAGTGAAATTTATTAGAAAATACTTTGAGATAATTGAAAACAAAAACACAATGTAACAAATGCTATACAATGTTGCGATATTTATGACTGTAAATGCCTGTATTAAAAAAGAACAAAACTCCCAAATCAACAACCTAAATCCACAACCTAACTTTGTACCTAAGGAACTAAAACAGAACTAACTAACTAAACTCAAAGTTAACAAAATAAGGGATATAATAAAGACCAGAGTTGAGAAAAACAAAACAGCAAACACAAAAACAACACACTCAATGAAACTAAAATTTGGAGGGGGCCTTAAAAAGATAAACAAAACCAAGAATCTTTAACTAGACTTAACAAGAAAATTAGAGAGAAGACTCAAATTACTAAAATCAGAAGAGAAAGTGGAGATTATTACTAAAGAACTTGCCGAAACACAAAGAAGTATAATACAATAATAGGAATGATTGCATGTCAACAATTAGATGACTCAGATAAAATGAAAAATTTCTAAAGACACACAAACTATCAAATTAACTCAAGGGTGTTGTCAAGAGCAGGGGTAGAGGGCAATGGGGAGATCCTAACCAATGGGCATAAAGTTTTCAGTTAAGCAAGATGAATGAACTCTAGTATTCTGCTGTATAACATTAAATCTATAGTCAACAATAACATATTATACACTTAAAATTTAAGAGGCTAGATATTATGCTAAGCATTCCCATCGCAATAAAATAAAATAAAACTCAAATATGAATGGAACTCTAACAAGTAAAAGAAAATTGAATCATAATAAAAAGAATTCCAATAAAGAAAAGCCAAGATCAGATGTCTTTATAGGTAATTTCTACCAAGCATAAAAAAATTACCACCAATTCTTCTCAAACTTTTATAAAACATTGAATAGAAGGTAGCACTTCACAACTCATTCTATGAGGCCAGCATTATCCTGATGCCCAAGACAGATAAAAATATCACAAGAAAACTAAATATAAACATCTCATGAACATAGATGTAAAACTCTTCAAACAAATACTAGGAAATGGAATTCAGCAGCATATTTGAGGGTTATACATCATGATCATATAAGATTTATTCAAGAAATGTAAAGACAGTTCAACATACAAAACATGATGATTGCAATTGATGCTGAAAAAGTGTTTGACAATAGTCTACAAACTTGAATGAAAAAACTGCTCAAGAAATTGGTAATAGAAGGGAACTTCTCCAACTTGAGAAAGGCAATTATGGAAAATTCACAGGTAACAGCTTACTCAGTGGTGAAAGACTGAAAGCTTTCTCCCTAAGATCAGGAACAAGACCGGAATTCCTGTTTCACCATTTCTATTTAACATTGTACTGCAAGTTAAAGCCAGTACAATTTGGTAAGAAAAAGAAATAAAAGGTTTCTAAGTTGGAGAGAAGTAAAATTATCCTTATTATTAGATGATATGGTCCTATGTATAGATAATTCAAAAGAATCCACAAAAAACTTAATGCTAATTAACAAACTCAGTAAAGCCACAGAATACAAAATCAACACCCCAAATCAGTTCTATGTCAATATACTAGCAATGAACAATAAGAAAAGGAAATTAAGAAAACGATTCCATTTACAATAATATCAAAAAGAATAAAAAATTTAGGAAATATGTAATCAGGAAGGCTGAAGACTTATACACTTAAAATTATAAAATGCTGCAGAAAGCAGTCAAAAACTGAAATAAATGAAAAGCCATCACACGTTCATGGATTGGAAGACTTGATATTGTTAAAATGGCAATTCTCTCCAAAGCAACATACAGATTTGTGCAATTTCAATCACAATCCCAACTATCATTTTTGCAAAAGTGGAAAATCTGAAGTTAAAATTTATTTAAAATTGTAAGGGATCCTGAATAAACAAAACAATTTTTAAAAAGAAAAATAAGGTTGGAGAACTCATACTTTTTTATTTTAAAATATGTGGCAAAGTAACAGTAATCAACACTGTGGTACCGGCATGCAGAAAGATAAATAAATCAGTGGAACAGAATTGAGAGTCCAGAAATAAATGCACAAATCTATGGTCAGTTAATACTTTACAAACATGTTAAGACACATATGAGGAAAGAATAGTCTCTTCTACAAATGGTACTGGAACAACTAGATAGCTACGTGCAAAATAAAAAAAAAGAGGCTGAATTGCTACCTTATACCATATACAAAAATTAATTTAGAATGGATCAAAGACCTAAATATAAGAACTAAAAGTATAAAACCCTTAGAAGAAAACACAGTGCACTTGCCTGTGGCCCCAGGTACTTGGGAAGCTGAGGTGGAAGGATTGCTTGAGCCCTGGAGTTTTAGACCAGCCTGGGCAACATAGCAAGATCCTGTCTCAAAACAAAGCAAATAAATACATAAATCAATCAATCAAAACAAAAAACACAGGAGTACACCTTTATTACCTTGTATTTGTCAAGAGATTCTTAGACATAACACTAGAAGCACAGGTAACAAAATATATATACATTTTGTCAAAATTTAAAACTTTTTGTATCAAATGATATTATCAAGAAAATGAAGACAACCTATAAAATGGAATAAATATTGGCAAATAATTTATCTGATAAGGGTCAAGTATTCAGAACATATAAATAAATATTGCAATTCGATAACAACAATGAAAAACACAGAACTCAATTTAAAAATCCCAATTTAAAAAAGGGCAATAGCTTGAATAGATATTTTTCAAAGAAGATATATAAATGGCCAACAAGTACAGGAAAATATTCTCAACTTCTTTAGTCATTAAAGAAATATAAATCAAAACCACAATGAAATACCCCTTTACAACACTAAGATGGCTATTTTAAAAAACGAATAGGAAATAGGTCTTGGTGAGGAATCCCCCTCTACACTGCTGGTAGGAACATAAAATGGTGCAGCCACTGTGAGAGTTAGTTTGGAGGTTCTTCAAAAAGTTAAATGTGGAATCACCACACAGCCCAATAATTTTAATCCATCTCCCTGGTATATATGAAAAAAAAAAGACAGATATTCAAACAAATACTTGTACAAGAATGTTTGTAACAGCACTATTAATAGGCAAAAAATAGAAGCAGCCCAAATGTCAATCAGTCGGTGAAGGAAGGGATAAATAAATCATCACACATGTGCGCGCGCGCACACACGAATATTATTCAGCCATAAGAAGAATAAAGTTACCGTGACATGATACAATGTAGATGGATCTTGTAAACATTATGCTAATTGAAAGAAGCTAGACACTAAAGGACACATAATGTATGATTCTATTTATATGAAACATTCAGAATAGGTTTATCCATGGAGACATTATGCGGATTAATGGTTGGAAGGGATTGGGGGAGGAGGGAACAGGGAGTGACTGCTTAATGCCTATGAGGTTTCCTTCTGGAGTGATGAAAACATTTTGAAACTACATAGAGGTAATGATTGCACAACACTGTGAATTTACTAAATGGCACTGAAATTAACCTTCAAAATGGTTAATTTTATGTTATGTAAGCTTTATCTCAATTAAATGAATACCATTACTTTCTTTTGTTTCTAAAAGTCCAAGCTTCTTATTTTCTTTATATATATATAAATATATATATATATTTCATTTTAAAGATGTGGGGTTCCATACGATCCAGCAATCCCCCTTCTGGGAATATTCTCGGAGGAATTAAAAACATTCTACAAAAAAGATACCTGGGCACACATGTTTACTGCAGCACTATTCACAATAGCCAAGATCCTTATTTTTCTAAGTCAAGAAGAATCCCTTATATTTTTATTAATAATAGTATTAGTAACAAGTTACTATCTAATGGACTCTTACAATATGCTGTGAAATATGATTCATACTTTTCAGGCATCATATTATTTAGACTTCACAACAGCAGTGCTTGGCATATAGTAAGTGATAAGCAAGTATTTGTGGTATAAATAAATAACCATAAGCAAGGTACATATGAGGCAACTGAGGCTGAGAAATATTAGGTAACTTTCCCACGGCCACCTGGCTAGTAACTGACAGAATTCAAATTCTAAGACTTATAGGACAAAAATATCACATGTGGTTTCAGCTCTAACTTGATATTAGGGAGAGAGGCATCAAGTTATATCCCTAGAAAGAAGTTAGGTCCTTAATATTACTTTTTGAGTCATGTTGGAATACAAATATGCTAATTTGGCTGTGTTGGAAAAGGCATGGCCTTGATATCACGCAGACTTGACTTTCTGCTGTCCACTATTTACTATACAGATGACCTTAGAAAAATTTGATTTAACCTTCTGAAACCCAGGCTGCTCATTTATTAAAAGATTATAAAATAATGATGGCAGGATGAACTGGTAGAACCAGAATTGGAAGTCAAGTCTTCCATTTAAATAATGGTAACTGATAAAAAATGTTAAGAAAATACTGTGAAGGCCAAATAAAATACATTTGCAGGCTACATCTGCCTTGTAAGTCACAAGTATTGACCTCTGTATTAGTTGAGAGAAGACAAGGTGTTAAGAGAGTGTGGTGGTTAAAAGCATGGACTGTGAAGCCATACTGCCTGGGTTGTGAGCCAAGGTTGGCTATTTACTAGCTCTGTAAACTTAGGTGTGCTACTTAATGTCTGATCCTCGGTTTACTTGTTTTTAAACTGGGCAAGATGGTAGCATATACATTGTAAGATTGTTATAAGAATTAAGAGTGGTGTGTGTGTGTGTGTGTGTGTGTGTGTGTGTGTGTGTGTGTGTGTATGTGTGTGTGTGTGTAGTCACTTCGAAATAGTGCCTGGCATGTAGCAAGTGCTGTGCAAGTATGTTAAATACAACAAAATAAATAAGTCTTAAACTTTTTTTTTTACAGCTTTTAATAGTATATGACTAAATAGGAACTTATAGAATGCCAGTTATTTGCACAGTTATAACTTGATCTTTGCCTTGGTTTGCTCATTTGTGCCTCAGTTTATATATCTGTACAATGGGGATAGTAATGGTACCTGCCTCATATAGATATTATGAGGATTAAATGAATTTATAGAGTTGATGTACCTACAGTATTTAGAACATTTTCTGTCATAAACACTATATGAGTGTTAGGCATTATTGTTATTAATTTTTAAAAGATTTTTTTGCAAAACTTATGTGAGACAATACTAAACAAAAACTCCAAAATATGTTTAATAGTGCTTACACTATGGCATTGATCCTAGGAGCAATGTCCATACCATAATAATGGTGCTGAACTTTTGACCTTTCAGCCAATCATTCAAAAAAGCCAAAGTGGTAAGGTAGATCTGAGAATAGGAAAACTTCCCAGTCATTGCATGGTCTTTTTAATGTATCTCAATACCAGACTGAGATATACAAGAAAAATAGCCTAAGCTTATATCCATGAAGGCAACCAACGGAATTTATTTTCAAGGGCTCTGTCTTCATTTTTCAAAATATATTTAAGAAGGAGGCGAGAAAAATTCAAATTCTGATGCACAGAGTTGATTAGATGAAAGTTCTGTATTGGAAAAGAGGGTCATCTCCATCCCTAGTCCATTCTAGCCCACCTGGGGTAAGCTACCTCTTTGTTAATATGTAAGAGAAATAAGTTACAAGTGGAGTCAGGTCCTGGGCTTGAAAAAACAAGCATTCCTACCATAATGTTTAAAGTGAGAAGAGTCTGATATGGAAAAAATAAAGGAATCTTGGAAGGACTCGGGAGTCAGTAGATGTCCAGTGGGACAGGAGTATTAATGTGAGGGGAGTGAAAATACACTGATGCTCCACACTGAATGAATAGGGAACACTACAGGTCTCAAGTTTAAGAATGCTGGCAGTAGGATTCTAGTGTTGAAGGGACAATAAATACTAGCAGAAATACCTTTTGAGAGTCGGTAAGGATACTTCAATGTGAAAATATGGAGCAAGGGGAGATTTTACTGTGAGAAAAACAAAGACTCTGTTGTAATTAGACAGGATATAATATAAAAACTCCACCGTGAGTTGACAAGAATATTATATGGCCATCAACAATAAGGATAGGAGACCAGGGGGAATCCAAGTTGGAAAATATATGGGAGGGTTTTGGGGCTTGTATTGGGAAATATTGTGGAATTCTGAGTTTGAATGCATAAGCTACACTGTGGGAACCATTTTATAAATAAGGAGGGGATGGCGTGCTCCCTAGTGTGACTCCACAGAATTATAAAGAGAAGATCACAGAATTATAAAAGGGGTGGTGTAAAGAGGGAACAAATTATGATACTCCAACTTGAAGGGTAAGAAACCCCAGTGGGAAAGAATGGGATTTCTCCAGTTTGAGATGAAAGGGGGCAAGTGCAATCCTAAAGAGAAGTAAAAGGAAATAAAAACAAGAAACACCAAAGGAAGAAGATGGCAGAATGTGGGGCTAACAGTGGAAGAGCACTGTGAGAGGTGGGGAGTAGGTTTTCCAGAAAATATAACAAGGAGGAATCATGATTAGAAAAGTAGCAGCCCTTTGACAAGATATGGTACTTACTGTGGAAACACTTGTGGGAAGGTAAAGAGATCACTCCAGTAGGAAAAGACATGGAAAAAACCAGGATCATCATGTGACAAAAGCAGGGTCACTAGCATGAGGTGTCAGAAAATAATATGGGGCTACCAATGAAAAGTAGTTGAATACGCCTCAAAGCAGAACTGCAGGAGACAGGAGTGAACCCCAGTGTAATAAAATCAGGGGCTCTCATGTGAGGGGAAAGGATATATTGTAGAACCCCCATACTATTAAAGAATATGAGAAAATGGGGAGAGACCACATGGAAAGAGAATGGAAGGCTTATCTCTGTGTGAAAAGAAAAGACCCTAGTGGGGTAGAATAGGGTGTACTGTGGGGTTACAAGTGGGCAAAGATATGAAGCACCTCAGTTAATGTGAGAGGGTGGTGGGAAAAGGATAGATTCCAATGTGGAAAAAAGGAGAGCTAGTAAAGTAGTACAGGAAATATTTTGGGATTTTTAGTAGGGATATCCTAGTAGGATTTTAGTAGGAGGTAAAATGGAGGGGCTTCTAGTTAGATGTATTGGTGGAACTCATAGTGTGAACAGACAGTGTAAGGACACAGGGTATATTGATTCCTTTATTAGGTTAAGTGGGGGCCTCCAGAATGAGCGCACATGGCGCAAGTGGTTGTCCTGTATGAGAAAAGAGGCTTTAGTGGAAAGAGCCAGGGAATTACTGTGGGTAGAACAAGGAAATAAGAAACTCCAGGTGGAAGGCGATGGCGACACGGTGGGACCCTCGTGAGAGGACGCAGGAAATATTCTGGGGAGCCAGAGGTTGGAGACAGAGAGATCTCCAGGGAGCAAGAGAAAAACCGCAGAGTGAGGGCTGAGAACACAGGGGACACCAGAGTGAAGTGTAGGGCAGACGATTATGCTGGAGCATAATTTCCCCACCTTAGGTGCCCAGCCCCACTTACCCAGGCAGAGTTCAAAGACGTAGGCATAGTAGGACCAGAGCACGACGAGGACAATAACAAGCACTGGCACCCAGGATAGTACCCGGCGGCAGCACCGCATCCCCCCAGACAGAGCCATCTTCCAACCCCGCCGCATCTTCGGCTCGAAGATCGACCGAGCAGGCCTGCTGGCGCTGGATCGGAACTGCTTGGGCGGTGGCTGGGAGGCGGGAAGGCGCGCTGTGCGGCGCTCCACTGCCTAGCCTGGCGGGAACCGTTTCACCGAGCCGATGCCACCTGTGGGGCTGCACTGCCGAGTGCGCCCTGTCTGGCACAATAAGCGTGGGTCAAGGCGTGGAGGAACTGGCCAGTTGGAGCGCAAGGTGATATGTCAAGCAACCGAGGCTGGGCATGCTCAGAGGGAGTGCAGTCCTTCCCCTTTTCGCCTCCCCCCTCCACCCTTTCACCCCTTGCTTCAGCGATAGATGCAGAGCTGAACCTCTGCAAAACTGCAAAGCTGAAGAAATTTGGGTCCGCCCATCTGATCTTCCTGCACTGCGTCCACCCTCTATCTCTGTTTCTCTTTGTCTCTATTTATCTGTGTCTCGCCCCCTTTCTTCTCTCTCCCCCCTCCGTCCCCCACTCTTACACACACACACACACACACACACACGCAGTATGAAAGATGCGAACCATAGCATCTCATGACTAAAATGTCATCCAGCCTCATCCTCCCACTGCTGTTTGAACAATATGCTTAACACGTAGTGCCGCAGTCGCTGCTTGGGTAAGTCCGTTGACAGGGCACTCCCTCCTTCCCTCCCCGTAGAATTAGCTTAGTATATTTTCAGAACAAACACATTGGTAAGAAAAACAAATGAGGGAAATGGCGATTCAGGGATGGGCCAGGGTAGTGATATTTAAGCTGAGCTTTATTAATCAATTCGCGTTTTCTCGACAGATGAGAGGGGGAGGACCTTTTAGAGGAAAGAAACAGCATTTGCAAAGGCATGGAGTAATAAAAGTCCAGAAGTGTTCCAGGAACAGCTAGTGTGGCTTGAAGAGAGCGTGTGTGAGAAGGAGAGGCTGGGGCCATGGTGTTAAGACTCTCATATGCCCTGCCAGGTTGTTGGGGACATAATCCTGTAAAGCAGATTCTGAACAGCCATCAAAGGTTTTGGGGAAATGAATGGAGTGACATCAGAGATGTGTTTTTGTAAAAGAACTGGCAGGATTTTAGAGAGAAAGATGATCTGGAAGCAGGGAAACCAATTAAGAGGCAATTTAATTCAACAAATGTTTTTGGAGTGGTTGCTTTCTGTTAGGTGAACTTTAGTATAAAAGGAATGACAAAACAGAAGATCTGTCTCCAAGAAGCTCATGTTCTCATTGGGGTGTCAAGTGTTCATTGATACAAGTACAATAATAAAATTACGGTAGGCTCTTGACATTTATGGATTTAATACTTACTGTTTTAATTAGTCCCAAAGGTCTGTTCCATGAATAAATTTGTGATTTTGCTGAAACCTATGTTTGATTCACATTCTGTGTGACTACTATGTGAAAGCAAGGATTTCTACAAAGTTGCTCTCTGTTCTTTATTTATGGTTATGTATGCAGTACATTTTCTGAAGTGATAAGAACTTTATTGTTTCTTCTCAGATTAAGTTAACTTTACGGTTGATGTTACTAAAGTCATGATGAAATGAAATACAGAATTCATTTTATTTATTAGCCCAATTAATTATTTGAGTCCTAAGATTCTGGTGCAGATACTTAACTTGTTCATTATTCATGAATGTGGGGCTCTTGAACACATGAAGTCTGACAATTAAGTTTGCGAACTTGTCACCATGCGCTTACATTGACAGCACTGTACAATCAACTTGGTAAGTTTTCATAACCTTGGCATCTCAGTGTCTCACAGCTGTGTTCATGTTGAGGTGCAGTGGTATCCTGCTGAGTGGCTTTCATTATTGTTGCATGTTTTTGTGTGCTGTCGCAAGAATGTCAGAACTTGAATTAGAACAAACAAGAAACATTACATTTCTTGTTAAACTTGGCAAGAGTGGAAGTGAAATCAGGGACGTGTTAGTCTCAGTTTATGGGGATAATGTCATGAAGAAAATGACAGTGTACAAGTAGATTAAACGTTTTTCTGAGGGGAGAGAAAGCATCACTGATGAATAGAGGTCAGGACAGCCAGTAACGAGCAGAATGATGAAAACATTGCAAAATTTCATCAAATTGTATGTCAAAATTGCTGGCTGACTGTGAGAAGCATAGCAGACCAAATAAACATCGAAAGAGAAACAGTTAGGGAAATCTTTTCTTTTTTTTGAGTTAGAGTCTCACTCCATCGCCCAGGTTAGAGTGCAGTGGCACACTCACTGCCACCCCAGCACCGACCTGCTGGGTTCCAGTAATCCTTCCGCCTCAGCTTTCCCAATAGCAGGAACTACAGGCATGTGCTACCACACCTGGCTCATTTTTTTTAAATTATAAAGATTGGAGTATGATTCAGGTTTAGGTATACAAATGTTGAATATTCAGATACCCTTGTTGATGAGGTGTGCCCCTCCCTCCCCTTAGCAGTTTTCCTCAACTGCCAATCCCACCCCTCCTCCCCTTACAGTTTCCCGCTTCTGCCAATCCCTTTCTTATAGTATTATAATTACTCAAGGCCCGCTTATGAGTGAGAACATATGGTATTCTGTTCTTTGTTTCTGTGATAGATCACTGAGTATAATCAACTTTAAATCCATCCAAGTTGCTGCAAAGTGCCTGTTTGTCCTTCTCCATAATATTCCATTGTGTATATGTACCACATTTTTTTATCCAGTCCAGCTTTGATGGGCAACATGGTTGGTTCCGTGTTTTTGCTATTGTGAATAGAGCTGCAACAAACATACATGCGCAGGTATCTTTTTTGGAGAATGATCTGAGTTCCTCTGGGCATATTCCCAATAGAGGAATTGCTGGGTCAAATGGAAGGTCAATTTATAGTTCTTTCAGAAATTGCCACACTGTCTTCCAAAGAGGTTGCACTAGTTTGCATTCCCACCAGCAGTGTAGAAATATTCCCTTTCCTCCGCATCCTTGCCAGTATCTGTTGTTGTTTGTTTTATTAATGATGGCCATTCTTACTGGGGTTAGTTGGTATCTCAATGTGGTTTGGATTTGCATTTCTCTGATAATGAGTGAGGCTGAGCACTTTTTCATGTGTCTGTTAGGTGCCCATATATCTTCTTTTGAGAAGTGTCCATTCATGTCTTTTGCCCACTTTTCAATGGGGTTGTTTGTTTTTTCCTTTTGGTGTGTTTGAGTTCCTTGTAGATCCTAGACATTAGTCCTTTGTCAAATATACAGTTGGCAAATATATTTTTCCCATTCTGTGGGCTGTCTCCCTGCTCTCTTGATGGTTTCTTGTGCTTTGCAGAAGCTCATTAGTTTGATGAGGTCCCACTTGTCTATGTTATTTCTTAAGATATGGGCATTTAGGGTTCTGATCAGGAATTGGTTGCCAGTTTCAATTTCCTTAAGGATGTCTCCTGCGTTTTCTAAGATTCTTATAGTTTAAGGTTTTATGTTTAGGTCTTCGATCCATCTAGAGTTAATTTTTTTGTATGGTGATAGGTAGGGGTCCTGTTTCAATCTTCTGCATGTGATCAGCCAGTTTTCCCAGCACCACTTACTGAATAGGTTCTCCTCTCCCCAGTGGTTGTTGTTGGAGGTTTCATCAAAGATTAGTTGATTGAGAAATTGAGGCTTCATTTTTTATTTATTGTAGAGATGAGTTCTCGCTAAGTTTCCTGGGCTGGTCTCGAGCCCACAGGCTCAGACAATCCACTTGCCTCGGCCTCCCAAAGTACTGGGATTACAGGCTGAGCCACCAAGCCTGGCCTAGGAAAATCTTAAGTGAAAATTTTGACATGAGAAAGGTATGTGCAAAGTGGTCCTGAAGGAGCTCTTGCTTCACCACAATGCATCAGCTCCTGCAGCACTGTCTGAGAGGGAATTTTTAGCCAGTAAACAAATAACTATTGGAATACCCTCCCTACTCACCTGATCTGGCTCCCAATGACTTTTTTCTTTACCCAAAGATAAAAGAAATATTGAAAGGAAGACATTTTGATGACATTCAGGACATCAGGGGTAATATGACGACAGCTCTTATGGCCATTGCAGAAAAAGAGTTTCAAAATTGCTTTGACAGGTGGAATAGGTCCTGGCATCAGTGCATAGCTTCCCAAAGGGAATAGTTTGAAGGTGACCATCGTGATATTCAGCAATGAAGTATGTAGCACTTTTTGTGGATGAGTTTGCAAACTGAAATGTCACACCTCATATATCTTGGGATTGCCAATTATATACTTTTTAATACAAGTAGTCTTAAGGACGCAAATTATCAAATGTGAGAGGAGAGTCTGACCTGGTTTTGAATAATGACTATGAGTTCACCAGGAAGATGAGGTAAGAGTAGGATTTAAGGGTGAGGGGATTCTAGATAAATGGAAATATGTAGTGGCAAAGATATGTGAAACATCATAGCGTATTTGGGGGACTGCAAGTAATCTGGTCTTGTTTGAAGGTATCACAGTAGTCTAACCAAAAGGTGACAAGGGCCTGGACATAACATAAGAGATGTGTGGTGTCAGAGGAGGGGACAGATGCAATAGTGTTTTGAGGAGAGAATCATTAAAATTTGTAAATCAGTTGGCAGATGAGAAATTAGATAAGTTAAAACTAGCGACCAGATTTCTAACTTTAATGCCTGAATGAACAATGCTGTGAATCACTATGATACGGGCTATTGTAAGAAGAGAAACTTTGTTGGGGGAAGGTGATAACTTTCATTTTTGGATATTATATGAATTTTGCCTAAATACTTCTCTTCTAAAGTAGCCTGGACACCAATCAAATAGGGGGCAGGGGGCATATGGTAGAGATAACTCATACCCCGAGTAGCATGAAGGGCCAAAAATCAGAGACATGCCAAGTTCAAGTGTTTACAGCACAGGATGGTAAACTATGGTCATAGGCCAAATATGGCCTACTGACAATTTTTTAATGAATAAAGTCTTATTGGAGCACATTCATGTCCATTTGTCTATAGCTGTTTTGCATAATAGCGCAGTTGAGTAGTAGTGATATAGTTTATATGGCATGAAAAGCCTATATTTTAAAAAATTTATTTTGAAAAAGACTTTATTTTTTAGTGAAATTTTAGATTAACAGAAAAATTGAAAGGAAGATTCAGAGATTTCTCACATATAGGTTCCCTCATTATCAACATCTCCCACTAGAGTGGTACATTGGTTATAATCTATAAATCTGCATTGACACATCATTATCATCCAAAATCTATAGTTTGTATTATCATTCACGCTTGATGTTGTACAGTCTATGGGTTTGGACAAATGTGTACTGACATATATCCACCATTACAGAGTACACATATAGAGTATTTTCCCCACCCTAAAAAGCCTCTGTGTTTCTTTTGCAGATATTTTCTGCAGTTTTTGGCCTGTCTTTTTATTCTCTTCATAGTGTCTTTCACAGAGCAAACGTTTTTAATGGTAGTGAAGTCCAACTTATTAATTTTTTCTTTCATGGATTGTGCCTTTGGTGTTCTATTCAAAAAGTCATTGCTAATCCCAACATCATCTATATTTCCACCATTGTTATCTTCTAGGAGTTATATAACTTTGTATTTTATATTTAGATCTGGATCCATTTTGAGGTAATTTTTATGAAGGGCATAAGGTCTGTGTCCAGATTTATTTTTTTGCTGTGAATGTCTACTTTTTCCAGCACCATTTGTTAAAAAGGTGATCTTTTATTCATTGCATTTTATTTACACCTTTGGCAAAGATCAGGTGACTGTATTTATCTGGATCTATTTCTGGTCTCTCTACTCTGTTTCACTGATCTATTTGTCTGTTCTTTTGCCAGTACCACGTCTGGAATACTATAGCTTTATAGTAAGTTTAGAAATTGGGTAGTATCAGTCTTCCCAACATTGTTCTTTCTCAATATAATGTTGGCTATTTTCGATTTTTTTACCTCTTCGTACAAACTTTAGAACCAGGTTGTTGATATCCACAAAGTAACTTGCTGGAATTTTGATTAGGATTGCATTGAATCTATAGATCAAGTTGGGAGGCACTGATGTCTTGATACTATTGAGTCTCCTTATCCATGGACATAGAATACCTCTTGATTTAATTAGTTTTCCTTTGATTTCAATTTCAGAGTTTTGTAGTTTTCCTCATATAAATCTTGTAGATATTTTGTTACATTTTTACTTAAGTATTTTATTTTTGAGGGGGTGCTAAAGTAAATGGTATTATGTTAGTAATTTTAAATTCTACTTGTAAGTTGCTGTTTTAAGAAAAGTGATTGACTTTTGTATGTTAACCCTGTGTTCTTCAATCTTGCTATAATTGCTTATTAGTTCCAGTTTTTTGTCAATTCTTTCAAGTTTTCTGTATAGACAATCATGTCATCCAAGAACAAAGACAGTTTTATTCCATCTTTCTTAATCAGTATGCCATTTTTTTCTTTTTCTTGTCTTATTGCATTACTAGGATTTCCAATATGATAGTGAGAAGGAATGGTGAGAGAGGACATCCTTGCCTTGTTCCTGATTTCATTAAGATGATTCTACTTTTTCAACTTTAAGTATGATATCAGCTATAGGGCTTATTAAATAGATATTATAATCTTGAGGAAATTTCCCCCATTTCCTAGTTTCCTAAGATTTTTTAAAACCATGAATGAATTTTTGGATGTTGACAGATGCTTTATTTGCATCTAATGATAAGATCTTGTGATTTTTCTTCTTTAGCCTGTTGATATGATGGATTACATTAATTCATATTCTTATGTACCAGCCCTGAATACTTGTAATAAATCTTACTTATTTGAGGTTGTTTTTTTATTTATTTCAGTAGCTATAGGGGATATAAATAGTTTTTGGTTACATGGTTGCATTGTACAGTGGCAAAGAAGTTTGGGCTTAAAGCATACCTGCTACTCCCATCTGTGCATATTGTACCCAACAGGTGATTTTTTATTTCTCTACTCCTTCACCCCTCACCTGGGTATTCAATATCTAATATACCATTCTATGTCTTGACAAATCCTTCATTTAGCTCCCACTTATAAGTGAGAACATGCAGTGTTTGGTTTTCTCTTCCTGTTGTAGTTCACTTAGGGTGATTTTCTACAATTCCATCCAAGTTGCTGCAAAAGAGTTATTTCATTATTTTGACGGCTAAATAGTATTCTACAATGTATATATACCACATTGTCATTATCCACTGATCAGTTGATGAACATATAGGTTGATTCCACATCTTTGCAATTGTAAATTATGCTGCAATGAACAAGTGAGTGTAGGTGTGTTTTGCATATAATGACCATTGTTGCACTGGGTATATACCTAGTAGTGGGATTGCTGGATCAAGTGGTAGATCTACTTTTAGTTCTTTGAGAAATCTTCTTACCTATTTCTATAGAGGTTATACTAATTTACACTCCCACCAACTGTGTATATGTGCTCCCTTTTCTCTGTATCCATGCCAGCATCTAGCATCTATTGATTTTTGAATTTTTACTAATGGCCATTCTAGCTGGTATAAGGTGGTATCTCATTATGATTTTCAATTGCATTTCTCTGGTGATTAGTGATGCTGAGCATTTTTTCATATGTTTGTTGGTCATATGTATATCTTCATTTGAGAGATGTCTGTTCATGTCATTTGCCCACTTTTTAATGAGGCTATTTTCTTTTCTCTTGCTAATTTGTTTAAGTTCTTTGTAGATTCTGGATATTAGTCCTTTGTCAAATATATAGTTTGTGAATATCTTCTCCTATTCTGTAGGTTGCCTATTTTATCTGTTGAATATTTATGTGACTGTGCAGAAGCTTTTTAGTTTAAGTTTCACTTATTTATTATTTATTTAGTTGAATTTGCTTAGGGGCTTTTAGCCATAAATTTTTTTTCAGAAGAGTTTTTCCTAGGTTTTCTTCCAGAATTCTTATAGTTTCTGGACTGACATTTAAGTCTTTAATCCATCTTGAGTTAATTTTTATATATGGGAAGAGATAGGGATCAAGTTTCTTTCTTTCTTTCTTTTTTTGCATGTAGCCATCCAATTTTTCCACACCTTTTGTTGACTAGGGTGTCCTATCCCCAGTGCATGTTTTTGTCTGTTGTGTCAAAGACCAGTTGGTTGTAGGTATTTAGGTTTATTTTTGGATTCTCTATTCTGTTCCATTGGTACAGATGTCTTTTCTTGTACCAGTAACATACTGCTTTGGTTACTACAACCTTGTAGTAAAAATTTAAGTAAGGTAATGTGATGCCTCCATCTTTGTTCTTTATGTGCAGAATTGCTTTGGCTACTCTGGCTCTTTTTTTTTCTCTCTATGAATTTTAATATTGATTTTTCTAATTATGTGAAAAATTATGTTTAGTATAACATTTAAGTTTTAAGAATGTTGATTCTTCCAATTCATTCCATTAGATGTTTCTCCATTTCTGTCCTCTACAATTTCTTTTATCAGTGTTTTGTAGTTCTTGTAGAGATCTTTCACCTCCTTGGTTAAGTGTATTTTTTAGGTATGTTACCTTTTTGGCTGCTATTGTAAATGGAGTTGAGTTCTTGATTTCATTCTCAGCTTGGTTGCTGTTGGTGTATAGCAGTGCTATTGATTTGTGTGTGTTTATTTTGTATCCAGAAGCTTTACCAAATTCATTTATCAGGTCCAGCAGTCTTTTGGAGGAGACTTTAGGATTCTCTAGGTATAAGATCATATCATTGGCATAGAAAGATATTTTGATTCCTTATTTTTCAATTTGTTACACTTTATTTCTTTCTTTTGCTTAATTGTTCTGGCTGGGACTTATATTACTATATTGAATAAGGGTAGTGAAAGTGGGCATCCTTGCCTTATTCCAGTTCTGAGGAGGAATGTATTCAGCCTTTTTTCATTCAGGATGACACTGACTGTGGATTTGTAATATATGGTTTTTATTATTTTGTGGAACTTTCCCTCTATGTCCATATTGCTGAGGATTTTTATCATGAGGGAATGCTAGATTTGAGCAAATGCTATTTCTGCATATATGGTAATACTCATATAATTTTAAAAATCTCTTTATGTAATGGATCACATTGATTGACTTCTGCAGTTTAAGTCATTCTTGCATCCCTGGGAAAAAATTCTACTTGATTGAGGTAGATTTTTTTTTTCTTTTTTTCATTTTAAAGAAGTGGGGTACAATTCAGGGTTACATATACAAATGTTCATTATGCAGGTACCCTTATTGGTGAGATGTGCCCCTCTCTCCCCTGGCAGTTTCCCTCAACTGCTAATCCCACCTCCCTCCCCTGGCAGTTTCCCTCTACTGCCAATTCCTTTCTTATAGTATTATGATAATTTTTCAAGGTCCATTTATGAATGAGAACGTATGGTAATCTGTTCTTTGTTTCTGTGACAGATCACTGAGTATGACAGACTCTAAATCCATCCAAGATGCTGCAAAGTGCATATGTTTGTCCTTCTTTATGGCTGCATAATATTCCATTGTGTGTATGTACCACATTTTTAAAAATCCAGTCCAGCTTCGATGGGCAGCATGGTTGGTTCCATGTTTTTGCATTTGTGAATAGAACTTCAACAAACATGCATGTACAGGTAACATTTTTGTAGAATGATTTGAGTTGCTCCAGGTATTTTCCCAATAGGGGGCTGCTGGGTCATATGGAAGGTCAATTTCTAGTTCTTTCAAAAATCACCACACTATCTTCCAAAGAGGTTGCACTACTTTACATTCCCACCAGCAGTGTAGAAGCGTTCCTTTTTCTCCACATCCTCACTAACATATGTTGTTTGTTTTATTAATGATGGCCATTCTTACTGGGGTAAGGTGGTATCTCAGTGTGGTTTTGATTTACATTTCTCTGATGGTTAGTGAGGCTGAGCACTTTTTCATGTGTCTGTTGGCTGTCCGTATATCTTCTTTTAAGAAGTGTCTATTCATGTCTTTTGGCCACTTTTTAATGAGACTGTTTTTTTCCTTTCGGCGCATTTGAGATCCTTGTAGATCCTAGATGTTAGGCCTTTGTCAGATATACAGTTGGCAAATATTTTTTCCGAGTCTGTGGGCTGTCTCCTCACTCTCTTGATGGTTTCTTTTGCTTTGAAGAAACTTGTCAGTTTGATGAGGTCCCACTTGTCTGTATTTTCTGTTATGGTATGGACACTTGGGGTTTTGATGAGGAATTGGTTGCCAGTTCCAATTTCCATAAGGGTGTCTCCTGCACTTTCTAAGATTCTTATAGTTTGATGTTTTCTGTTTAGGTCTTGGATCCACTTAGAGTTGATTTTTGTGTGTGGTGATTGTGTATTGTGTATGGGTCCTGTTTCAATCTTCTTCATGTGATCAGCCAGTTTTTCTAGCACCAATTACTGATTCGGTTCTCCCCTCCCCAGAGGTTGTTGTTGGAGGCTTTGTCAAAGATGAGTTGGTTGAGAAATTAAGGCTTTGCTTCCAGAATCTCTGTCCTGTTCCATTGGTTTATATGACTGTTCTTGTACCAATACCAGGTTATTTTGTTGATCGTAGCCTTATAGTAAAGTTTGAAGTCTAGTAGTGTGATATCTCCTGCTTTTTTTCTTTTGCTAAGGACTGTTTTGGCTATTTGAGGTCATTTATGTTTCCATATGAATTTCTGTATTGTCATTTCCAGGACTGAGAAGAATGATGCTGTTAATTTAATGGGTATTGCATTTAATCTTCAGAATGCCTTTGGTAGGATAGATATCTTAGCAATGTTGATTCTTCCTATCCATGAGCATGGAATATTTTTCCATTTGTTTGTGTCTTCTTGGATTTCTTCCAGCAGTGTTTTGTAGTTCTCATTGTAAAGGTCTTTCACTTCTCTGCTTAGGAAGATGGTGTGGTATTTCATTTTTTTGGTGTGGCTATCATGAATGGGATTGTGCTTTTTATTAGGCTCTATGCCTGCTTGTTGTTGGTGTATAAGAATGCAACTGTCTATTGCACATTTATTTTGTACTCTGAGATTTTGCCAAAGTCCTTTATCAATGCAAACAGGTTTTTGACAGATTCTCTCGGATTTTTGAGGTATAGGATTATATTGTCGGCAAAGAGGGATGACTTAATTTTCTCTTTTCCTATTTGGATACCCCTGATTTCCTTCTCTTTTCTAATTGCCTTGGCTAGTCCAACACAATGTTGATCAAGAGGGATGAGAGTGAGCAGCCTTGTTTTGTTCCAGTTTTCAGGGGAAACATTTCAGTTTTCTTTTCATTTAGCAATATGCTAACTGTGGGTTTATCGCGGATGGCACTTACTATTTTGAGATATGTTCCTTCTATACCTGGGTGTTTGAGAGTTTTTTTTTTTTTATCAAGAAGGAATACTGGATTTTATCCAAAGCTTTTTTTGCATCTAATGATATAATCATGTGGTTCTTGTTTTTACATGTGTTGTATTTAATTACTTTTATGATCTTGCAAATGTTGAACCTGCCCTGCATCCTGGAGATGAAGCCTACTTGGTCATGATGGATGATTTTTGAGATGTGTTTTTGGGTCTGATTTTGCTAGAATCTTGTTGAGAATTTTTACAACTATGTTCATAAGGGATATTGGCCTGTATTTCTCTTTTTCTTTTGGATCTTTACCCGGTTTGAGTATCAGTGTGATGTTAGCTCTGTAAAATGATTTGGGGAGAATTCCTTCTTTCTCAATCACCTGGAATACTTTCAATAGGATTGGTATCAGCTCCTCCTTATATGTTTTGTAGAATTCTACTGGAAAATCATCTGGTCTGTGGCTCCTTTTTTTTGCAGGTAGTTTTCATATGACAGAGTCAATTTCCTGGCTTGTTATTGGTCTACTCAGTGTCTCAATGTCTTCTTGCTTCAACCTCAGGAGATTGTGTGATGTCAGAAGGTCCTCCATTTCATTTAGATTATCAAATTTTTTTCCATACAGGTGTACATGGTAATCTCTGATAATCTTTTATATTTTCTCAGGGTCAGTTGTGATTTGATCTTTTGTATTTCGGAGTGTGTTTATTTGAGCTTTTTCTCTCTTCTTCTTGGTCATTCTGGCTAGGGGTCTATCAATCTTGTTAATTCTTTCAAAGAACCAGCTGTTTGTTTTGTTGATGTTTTCTATGATAGTTTTGTCTTCTATGTCCCATATTTGAGCTCTTATTTTGGTGATTTAGTGTCTTCTGCTAAAGTTAGGGTTTTGGTGGTCTTCTCTTTCTAGATCCCTTAGGTGATTTGTTAGGCTCTCAACTTGTGATCTTTCCATTTTCTTGATGTGTCCTTGTAGAGATATCAAATTAATTGAACACACACACAGATGTATGCACACACCCCCCAAAAACTGGAATAACAACAAACTGAAACAAAGCAAACAACAACAAAAAAACCCAGGAAAATTTAAAACACACACACACACACACACACACACACACACACACACACACGCCTAGCACAAAATGAATGGAGAAGAAAGAGAGAAAGACCAGAAAAAAATAAATAAAAGAATCCAGATTGAACCCTCACACATATATCCACACACATCTTGAACTAAAAAAAAAAACAAAAAACAAAAGAGCAAAAACAAACCAACAAAAAATAAAAATAGAAAAGAGCAAAAACAAACAACAAAAAAGAACTGAAAGATGAACACTCAATCATTCACATACACACATAACCAGAAAACAAAAAACAGAAAGAAGAAAAGTAAAAAGAAAAAATAAAACAAAAAAGGGGAATGCAAATCAAACCTTCACATACACATTCATGCACAAATGAAAAATATTTTAAAAAATAGATGAACTAACTAAAAAAATTTTTTTTTAAAAATCCTGCCTTTTGTGGCAATTTCTGTGATTGTTCCTCTTGTCTGCTCTGCCATCTTCTGCAGTGCTTCTACCTCTTTCACTCTCTCTCCAATGTCCAGAGCAGTGAAGGAGGAGGGGCAGTTAGAGTGGGTGGGACTGTGGTCCTACCCTGCCACTCTTGTATGGTCAGGGAGAGGTGTGGAATTGTCTCTTCCCCAGTATGTACTCATGGAGGGTGCCTCAGCCAGGCCCATCCTGCATTGAAGTTCTGTTGCATCTGGTGGCCAGGCTCTGCCTGGGTTTCTCCCTCTCAGACATGCCCCAGCTGTGTGGATCTAACATTTGGAGGATTGCTGGAGAGAAGGGGGCTTGGGTTAGCACAGAATGTACCACTGATCTCTTTGGAGGTCTTCCTCATCCTTTTCTGGCCACATCCTTTGTCCTGTGGCTGGATCAGGGTAGGGAGTTGGGTGCCTTAAACTCAGCACTCATCAGGTCCCTCCAGAGTTTGTGCTTTCAGGGTATTCCCTCTGGGTCACTATCAACCCCTGAGTAGTTGATCCACCAGTCACAGAGATCAGGTCTCTTGCTCCATGGTGAGCAAGTCAGAGCACTTTCCAGCCCCGTTTTCAAGATGGTGGCGGGGTATCTCTTTTGTCTTCTCTGGTGGGACTCTGCCTCTGGGCTCCCTCTGCAGCCCTTGCTGCTAGTGTTCAATCAGGTACTGCAGTAGTGAGGCAAAGCCTGGAGCTGGCAGTCTCTTCTGCTGCAGTAGTGAGGCAGTCTGGAACTGGTAGTCTCTCCCTGCCACTTCTTCACAGGAAAACTTTTGTATGTTAAAAAAAAATGGCACTTGGCTTCTGTGACCGGGGAAGATCTAGCGACCAAGCAGAGCAACTGTAGCACCAGCTGCTTCATTTGGAGAGCCCTGACCACTTGCTCACAAACCCCAATTTAGTCAGTCTCTCCCAGCATCTTCTTCCCAGGAAGGATTTTATTGATTTTAAAAAAATGGTGCTCGGCTTCTGCGTCCTGGGAATCACCAAGGGACTGCAGCACCAACCGCTGCACCAGGAGAGCCCTGGCCCCTAGCTCACTCAGTCAGCCACTCCCACTCCCATTTACTCACCAGTGCATACACAAAATTTTCCATACAGTCACTCACTCACACTGGAACTTGCATAGTCTCGCTGGCTTGTCTGCCATCTTCCCAGCCAAAGCCCTGCTAATTTTCAGATTTTTGTTTAATGTGCTGTTGAATTCAGTTTGCTAATATTTTGTTGAGAATTTTTGCATATATGTTCATAAGGGATATTAGTCTGTAATTTTCCTTTGTTGTGTCTTTTACTGGCTTTGGTATCAGGGTGATACATGCTTTGTAGAATGAGTTAGGGTGAATTCCTTCCTCTTTAATCTTATGCGATATCTTCAGTAAAATTATTACCATTTCTTTGAATGTCTGGTAGAATTCAGCTGTGAGTCCATCAAGTCCTGGACTTTTTTTGCTGGGAGACTTTTAATTACTGTTTTAATCTTGCTCCTTGTTATTGGTCTATTCAGGGTTTCTGTTTCTTCCTGAGTCAAGCTTGGGGAATTTTGTGTTTCCAAGAAATTATTCATTTCTACTTGATTGTCTAATTTATTTGTGTAGAGGTGTTAGTAATAATCTTGGATGATCTTTTGTATTTCCAGTTTATCAGTTGTAATGTCTCCATTTTAATTTCCAACTGAGCTAATTTGACTCTTCTTGCTTTATATCTTCATCTAGCTAGTGGTCTATCAATTTTGTTTATCTTTTAAAGAACCAGCTTTTTGTTTCATTGATCCTTTGTATTTTTTAATTGAATTTCATTTAGTTTGTCTTTGATTTTTATTAACCCTTTTTTTCTGTGAGCTGTGGGTTTTTCTAGTTTTTTTCAGGTGTGATGTTAGGTTGTTGATATGTGAACTTTCAGTCTTATTACTGTAGGCCTTAAGCAGTATAAAGTTTCTTCTAAGAACAGCTTTCGCTGTGTCCCAGAAGTTTTGATAACTTGTTTTTTGATGCCATTCACTTTGAGAAATTTTAAAATTTTCTCTCTGATTTTGTTGTTGACCCAAGGATCATTCAGGAGCAGATTGTTTAATTTTTGTCATTTTGTTTGGTTTTATGAGTTCTTTTTGTAGTTAATTTCTAGTTTTATTTTATTGTGGTCTGTGGGGGAGATTGTGTGATTTCAATTTTTTAAAATTTATTGAGGCTTGATTTGTGGCCTGTCTTATGGTTTATCTAAGATAATTTTGTTTTTGCTGATGAGATAAATATATATTTGTTAGTTTGGTGTAGAATTTTCTGTAGATACCTGGTAGTTCCATTTGCTCTAGAGTCCAGTTTATCTTCAATGTTTCCTTGTTGACTCTCTGCCTTGACGGTCTATCTATTGTTGTCATGGAGTGTTGAAGTTTCCCACTATTATTGTATTGCTGTCTCTTTTTTTTTTTAAGTCTAGTAGAATTTGTTTTATTAAGCTGGGATCTCTGATGTTACATGCATATATGTTTAAAATTGTTATTTCTTTTTGCTGGACTGATCCCTTTTTCATCATATACTCTGTCTTTTTTTACTGTTGTTTAAGTCTATTTTATAAGATATGAGAATCACTACTCTTGCTAATTTTATGGTTTTCTTTTACATGGAATATTTTTTCTCACCCTTTTACCTTGAGTCTTCAGGAGTCTCTGTGTGTTAAGTGGGTCTCTTGAAAGCAGCAGATATTTGGATTTTGTTTTCTTACCCATAAGCCAGTGGGGCATATGAAGTACTATTCCAGTCATCATGATGATTGTTATCTGATCGCTTTATTCATTTATTTTCCCTATTGTATTAATGTTACATAAGCCCTGTGCACTTTATAATTTCCATTTTTTTCTCTTTTTTTGCACATTAATATTTCGTTTTCATGCTACCAGTCCTGCAGCCTAAACTGTCATTATCCTATTCCCTGATAAAAGTCAAGGCCCTCACTATGTGTCTGAAGAAATGAAAATGGCAGTACTTAAATAATAAACCTTAAGTGATGCATTAAGGTTTAGCAAATTAGGAGCTTAATCTAAACAAGTCAGTATTGCCTCACCCGTACTTTGTAGTAACAAATTCACCAAATCTGTATCTTCTTGTTTGCTTTGTATTATTGTTAGATATTAGCATCTCAGTTTTCAAGCATGATTCCAGCACCTATTGTGAGACCGTCACTGCTCCTGCACCTCCCACTTTCATTTGCCTTCACTGATGTCGCTGTCATTGCTGCTGTCACTATCACTGTCACTGGTCAATGCAGTTAGGTTGCCCAGGGCTTCCTTTTGTTCCTGGTTGAGTGCAAACTCAGTCATTATTTTCTGGGTGAGACTCACAAACAGATAAGCTGAAGGCACTTGCCAACTCTACCACCTCAATGGCCTGGGCAGGGCTGTTGGACACTTTTGCACTGTCCATTAACTCATTCAGCAACTCATTTCTAGGAATCTTATGCTTCCTGAAAAGTCCCAAAATTTTCCTGTATTTGTCTCTTGTACAGGATCTCCTTTGTCCTTCCAGGGAGGGAATACATCATATGCGCAGCTGAAAGAGAGGCATGGAACAGAGGATGGTCTACTTTCCTCTTACAATATGGCATGGGTTCAGTTCACCACTGTTTTTCTACTGGTGTATTTTGACATTTTGTTTCAGTATTTAGAACTCCTTTGAGTGTTTATATTAGAACCAACCTAGTGGTGACATATCCCCTCAGCATTTGCTTGTCTGAGAAAGACTTCATTTCTCCTTTATTTATGAAACTTCATTTTGCAAGATACAAAATCCTTGGCTATTTTTCTGTTTGAGGAGATTGAAAAGGGACCTCAGTCCCTTTAGCCCTTTATGGCTTGTAGGGTTTCTTCTGAGAAGTATACTGTTAGTTTGAATGGCTTACTTTTGTAAGTTATTTTATGCTTTTATCTCACTGTTCTTAAATTATTTTTCTTTGCATTAAGTTTGCATGATCTGATGATTATATGTCTCTGGTGACCTTTTTGCAATGAATCTGGAGTTCCTTTGGGCTCCTTTTATCTGGGTGTTTAAATGTCTGGCAAAGCCGGATACATTTTCCTTTATTATTCCCTCAAATAGGTTTTCCAAACCTGTTGTTTTATCTTCATTCTCAAGAACACCTGCGATTCTTAGGTTTGGACATTTTACATAATCCCACATTTCTTGGAGACTGTTCCATTCTTTGATTCTTTTTCTTTTTACTGTTGTCTGATTAGCTTAATTCAAAAACTTTGTCTTCAGTTTCTGAGATCCTTTCTTCTACTTGGTTTAGTCGACTGTTAAAACTTTCTACTTCATTTAATATCTTCCTAAATGATTCTTTCATTTCCAGAATTTTGGCTTGTTTTTGTAAGGTGTCTTTGGATAATTTTTAACTCATGTGGACAAGAACTGAAGCCATGCTCAGTGTACAAAAGTGTGTGAGTGAGCCATAAATGCTTTGGGATGGTTTACCCCTCCCAGCCATGTGTGGGTCATCAGTCTCATGCAGGAGGAGCCCTAGGAGGGGCACAGTGGCAGGCAACTGTAGCCCATGTGGAATGGGAGAAAGATCTATGCTGGTGCAGCTTCCCACTGGGCTGGTGGCTCACAGGCACAAAGGGCCAGTCTGCAGAGTGAACCCAACTGATATGCATCACCAGTGACTGGTGGCCATTTCCCCAGCCAGATCAGGTAGAACCCCCTCCAAACTCTATATCCCAGTAGAGCAGAGACTGCTTCCTCTTCTGTGGCAGAGAGCCTGCTGAATTTCAAGAGAAGAGTGTGAACCTGAACAGAGAGGGAGTGACATAAAAGTTACCTGAGGCTTCTCTCAGTGGGAATGTTCCTGGGCTTTAGGCCATAGACAGAGGATGGGAGACCTACCCTCCTCCCTGCTCATACTCTGAGAGTGATAGCAGTGGGAACTGAAAGCTGGTCTGACTAGATTAGCAGTGGAAGAGAAATTCTGCAGTGACAGAAACCTACCACAAGGTGGGGCAGGGAGCAGATTTGAATACCCCTCTGTCTCTCACTGAGAGACATACTGAACCACAGAAAGGACCCTAGAACAGAGCATACTTGAATATCTCCAGAGTATCAAATAAAAGATAAACTGTAAAGAGTGAAGAGAGGACTATGACAAATGAAGAAAAATCA
Organism: Carlito syrichta; assembly: GCF_000164805.1. NCBI lineage: Eukaryota > Metazoa > Chordata > Mammalia > Primates > Tarsiidae > Carlito > Carlito syrichta. The sequence goes on along the minus strand of NW_007252220.1, from coordinate 45,393 downwards.
AAGAAAAAAATACAGGCAGCCGGGATCGATGGGTCAGCCTGTAATCCTGCGCTTTGGAAGGCTGAGGTGAGTGGATTGCCTGAGCCAGCGGGTTCGAGACCCACCTGGGCAACTTGGCGAGACCTCATCTCTACAGTAAATAAATTTTTTTAAAAAGCCGGGTGTGGTAGCACGTGCCTGTAGTTCCAGCTACTTGGAAGGCTGAGGAGGAAGGATTACCGGAGCCCAGCAGGTCAAGGCTGCAGTGACCGGGAGCGGCCACTGCACTCCAGTCTGGGTGACAGAGTGAGACTCCAACTCAAAAGAAAAAAAAATACAGGCAACCCTCAGAGTTCTAAGAAGAGAGAGCACCCAAAAAGCAGCTATCAGAGCACAAACAATGAAAGCCCCACAGAACGACCTGCCCCATATGACAGCTACAGAAATCAGAGATTAGATAGCAAAAATGAACAGGAACCAAAAGAAAGTAAAAGAAAAACTCACTAAAGTTGTATGGGAAGTAAAAATGTAGTTGGCCAATTAAAAAAAAAAGCCCATTCTGAAATGATGGAAATGAAAAACTTTATCCTGGAAATTAAGAACACTGTAACAAGCATAGAAGGCAGGGTCAATCAAGCAGATGAAAGAATCTCAGAGCTTGAAGACCAAATATATGGAATTACATCAATCAAAAACAGGAAAACAGACTCAAAAAGAAAGAGTCAAGCCTCCAAGAGATGTGGGACTATGTCAAGAAGTCAAATCTATGCCAGATTGGTATCCCTGAAGTAGAAAGGGAAACAGGAAACACCATGGAACAAACATTCCATGAAGTTATTCAAGAAAACTTCCCACATCTCACTAGAGAAGTAACCATCTAAGCAAAAGAATTTCAGAAAACCCCTACAAGGTATTATAGGAGACCAGCCCCAAGGAACATAGTAATCCACCTCCAGAAAATAAGCATGAAAGGAAAAATCCTAAAGGCAGTGAGAGAGAAAGGTCAGCCTACTTACCAGGGAAGACCCATTAGAATCACCCCAGACTTGTCTGCAGAAACACTACAAACCAGAAGAGACTGGAGTTCAATTTTTGACATTCTTAAAGGTAAGCAATCCAGTCAAGAATGCTCTACCCTGCCATGCTAAGCTTCATCAGTGATAGAGAACTAAAATTATTCTCAGACATCCAATCCCTAAGAGAATATACCTCATCTAGACTAGCACTTCAGGTGATGTGTAAGAAGTTAGTGAACACACAAGAAAAAAAAAGAATGGTCATGCCCATCACAAAAGTACAGGCAAGCACAGAGTTTACAGAGCATACAGAGCACTCACAAAAATGAAAATATACACAATATATAAATACAAAAGTAAAAAGGAAACAAAGCAATCTCCTAGGAGCCATATAACAGGGAAAAACTCACATTTCTTTTTTTTTTTCTTTTTTCAGAAAGCAGGATTTATTGAGAGGACAGAAAAGCTCACACAGTGGAAAGGAACCCAAGGGGCCTGCCCAGCTCTCACATTTCAGTAATTATTTTGAACATGAATGAACTAAATGCACCACTGAAGAAACATAGAGTGACAAAATGGATTTTAAGAAGCATGATCTGACAGTCTGCTGCCTTCAGGAAACTCATCTCACTGCAAAGGACACCCATAGGATCAAAGTAGGAGGCTGGAAAATGATCTTTCTGGTGAACAGAAAACAGAAGCGTGCAGGTGTAGCTATTCCAATATCAGACAAATGTCTCCAGACCATCAAAAGTAAGAAAGGACATGGAAGGACACTATATAATGATAAAAGACTGAATCCAACAGCAAGAAATATCTATTCTCATATATGCACCCAACACAAGGTCACCTGGTGTTATAAAGCAACTCCTAAGTATAATCTAAGAGAGGCCATTGACTCACATGATCATAGTTAGAGACCCAAATACACTACTAACAGCTCTAGATAGATAATTGAGTCAAAAACCAACAAGGAGATTTGGAACTGCAACTCAACACTTGACCAAATGGATTTAATAGACATCTACAGAATACTTCACCCACATTCTACTGAGTGTATTATTCTACTCATCAGTACAAAAAACATAATCCAAGATTGATAACATTCTCAGATATAAATCAAACCTGAACAAATTTCAAAAGATTTAAATACCATGCATCTTATCAGATAACAGTGGAATAATAATAAATATCACCATCAAAAAGAATCCTCCAAAACACACAAAGACATGGACATTAAACAACATACTGCTGAACAACGTTTGGCTCAACACGGAAATCAAATCTGAAATAAAAAGATACCTGGAAACAAATAAAAACCAAAACACATATTATCAAAATCTCTGTGTTGACATGAAAGCACTGTTAAGAGAAAAATTCATAGCATTGCATACACACATCAAGAAACAAAAAGATCACAAGTAGACAACATAACATCACACATAAAGGAACTGGAAAGGAAAAGTCACCTAAATTCTAACTTCAGCAGAAGAATCCAGATCACCAAGATAAAATCACAATTGCAGGACATAGAAGATGAAAGGATCATAGAAAGGATCAACAAGATAGGAAGCTGGTTCTTTGAAAGGATAAATAAGATTGACAAACCCATAGCCAAATTGACTAAAATAAAAAAAAGAGAGATAGTCCCACAAAAAAAAAAACCCAAAACACAAGTAGAAACACAAAAGGCAAAGTTGAACAGACTTTGAAGAAATTCAAAATTTTAGCAGAGATTACTATAAACACCTGTATGCAAATTAGCCAGAAAACCTAAGAGAAATAGAGGACTTTCTGACGTCACAACCTCACAAGGTTGAAACAAGAAGACATTGAAACTCTAAACAGACCAATAACAATCCAGGAAACCAACTAAGTCATAAGAAACCACCCTACCAAAAAAAAAGCTCTGGACCAAATGGCTTCCCAGCAGAATTTTACAAGACATACAAGGAAGAGTTGATACTAATCTTATTGAAAGTATTCCAACCAATCAAGAATGATGAAACTCTCCTTGACTCATTTTATGAAGCCAACATTATACTGAAACCCAAACCTGGCAAAGACTAACAAGGAAGTATAATTACAGGCCAGTTTCTTTCATGAACATAGACTCAAAAATTCTCAACAAGATTCTAGCAAATTGGAACCAACAACACATCTCAAGGATCATTCACCATGACCAGATGGGCTTCATTTCTGTGATACAGGACTGGTTCAACATTCGCAAGACCTTAAACATAATTTAGTACAACAGACATAAAAAAAAAAAAAGAACTGCATGATTATATCATTAGATGCAGATAAAGCAAAATCCAGCATCCCTTCTTAATAAAAACCCATGGGCACGTAAGGATAAGAGGAACATTCCTCAAAACAGTAAGAACAATCAATGATAAACCCTCAGCCAACTTTTTGCTCAATTGACAAAAGTTGGAAGCATTTCTGCTAAGAATGAGAACAAGACAATGATGCCCACTTTCACTTTTCCTGTTTAACATAATGCTGGAAGTCCTAGCCAAAGCAATCAGGCAAAGGATGGAAATCAGGGGTATCCAAGAGGAAGTTAAGCTATCCCTCTTTGCAGACAATATGATTCCATACCTTGAAAACCCTACGGAGTCTGTCAAAAGCCTCCTTGCATTGATAATCGATTTTCGTAAAGTCTCAGTGTATAAAATCAACATGCAAAAGACAGTTGCATTTCTATACACCAGCAACACACAGGCAGAGATCAAAATAAAAAGCACAATGCCATTCACAATAGCCACACAAAAATTTAAAATACCTTGGCATCCACGTAAACCAGAGAAGTGAAAGATCTTTACGATAAGAACTACAAAATGCTGCTCAAAGAAATCAAGGATGACACAAACAAATGGAAAAACATTCCATGCTCATGGATTGAAAGAACCAGTATTGTCAAGATGTCCATCCTACCCAAAGTAATCTACAGATTCAATGCAATACTTATCAAATTACCAACATCATTTTTCTCAGACCTGAAAATGACAAAATCATAGGGAAACAAAAAAGACCATGAAGAGCCAAAACAATCTTCAGCAAAAGAAACAAAGCAGGAGGTATTACACTTTTAGACTTTAAACTGTATTATAAGACTATAGTAACCAAAACAGCCTGGTATTGATACAAGAATAAGCACGTAGACCCATGGAATGGGACAGAGACTCCAGAAGTAAAAGCACAGTTTCTCAGTCAGCTCATCTTTGACAATCCACCAATAATAAGGGCTTGGAAAAGGAGACCATATTTAGCAAATGGTGCTGGAGAAACTGGCTGATAACATGCAGAAGAATGAAACTGGACCACAAGCTATTACCATATACAAAAATGTACTCTAAATGGATCAGACCTAAATGTAAAATCTCAAACTATAAGAATCCTAGAAGAAAATATAGGAAACACCATTATGCTCATTGAATTAGGCAAAAATTCTTGACCAATTTCCCAGTAGTGAATGCTATAAAGCTGAGATAGACAAGTAGGACCTCATCAAACGGAAAACCTTTTGCACAGCAAAAGAAATCACCAAGAGAATGAGGAAGCAACCCACAGAATAAGAAAAAATATTTGCAAATTATGTTTCTGGCAAAGGCCTAACATTCAGGATCTACAAGGAACTCAAATGAAGTGAAAGGAAAAAAAAAACCCCAAAAACAAACCAACAAAAACCCAAACATACCCATTGAAAGGTGGGCAAAGAGCATGAACAGACACTTCTCAGAAAAAGACAAGCAGCCAAAAACCATATGAAAAAGTGCTCAGCCTCACTAATCATCAGAGAAATGCAAATCAAAACTACAATGAGATAACACCTAACTCCATTAAGGATGACTGTCACTAATAAGTCAAAAAACAACAGATGCTGGCACTGGTGCATAGAATAGGTAATACTTCTACACTGTTGGTGGGAGTGCAAACTAGTTCAACCTCTATGGAAAACAGCGTAGTGATTCCTAAAAGAACTAAAAATTGACCTTCCATACAATCCAGTAATCTCTCCTGGGAATATACCCAGAGGAACATACATTGTTCTAGCAAAAAGATAACCTACACATGCATATTTATTGCCACACTATTCACAATAGCAAACCAACCCTACTGCCCATTGAAAGTGGACTGGATAAAGAAAATGTGGTACATATACATGATGGAGTATTACACAGCCATAAATAACAAAATCATGGACTTTGCAGCAAATTGAATGGAATTGGAGACCATCATACTTAGTGGTCTGTCACAGAAACTAAGAACAATACTGCATGTTCTCACTCAAGTGGGCCCAGAACATTAATCACATTAGCACAAGGGGGAGATAAACAGTCACTAGCCACCACTAGGCAAGGAAGGGAGAAAGGAGGGTGGGGGGTATGTAACAACACAAGAGTATCTGGTCCTATTCCGAAAGGAGTGAGGGCTAGTTAGAAGCTCAAACTTCACCTGCATGCAGCCCACTTACTTAGTTCATCCTCACTCTTACCCCACATCTCTACAATAAAATAATATTTAATTTAAAAAAGAAAAAGATTTTATAATTCATGTGCTCAATAGTTTTGTTTTTTTTTTAATTTCTTTGTTGGTTTTCAACTTTCTCCTGAATCTCATTGAGCAATTTTATAATCAACCATTTAAATTCTGTCTCTGGAATTTCAAATATTTCGTTTTGGCTAGGGTTCATTGTTTAAGAGTTAGTATGGTCTTTGGAGGTATTGAAAAACTCTGTTTTTTCATATTGTCAGAATTATTCTGGTTCCTTCTCATTTGGGTAGACTATTTCTTTATATTTGAAATTAGCAGGAGGCTGACATAGGCACTATTTGATTTCCTTGGTTATATATAACCTTGGTGTAGTGAGTTTATCAATTGTCAACTGCAGTGGTACTACACAGCCTGGGTACCTGCACAGGCTCAAGGCATCCTGACTGGCTGAGGTGGCTTGGATAGTAGTGTTAGCTGGGATCTGGGATCAGACCTTTCCCAAAGCTGAGGTATTATATTGGGTGTGATAGGCTGTGCTGTTCTTGTGGGAAGTGGTGCTTGTGGGAGAGAACCAGCTGTGATGGTGGCTGTGGGCTGTCTGCTATGCTTGTGTTGCTCCAAGAAAATGCCCAGCTAACCTAGATGGGTGGGACTGTGATGACTATGCAAGTTCTCTGTTTTGAGCTTTGACAGGGGTCCAGAGGTAAAGGAGCTTAAGCGCCCCACCTGTGTGCACTCTTGTCTATGCCAGTGGGAGTTGGGATTGAGTCCTTAACCGCTGGGGTGATGTTGTTGTGGGGCAAAGAGGACACAAAAGATTATACCACGGGAGTGAAAGGTTGCTATGGCAATGGTCTCACCCAGCTCCCCCACTGTAGCCAGGCAGTCTGCATTCTGAATATCAAAGTGCAACTGGTTTAAGGGCCTCAGGTGTTCTCACTGCAGTCCACCCCATCTAGGATCTGTCTGTCACTGAATTTTCTCTTGGGACTGGTCCCCTCCTTGGCTGGCTAGAATGCAGTTACCAGCAAAGATTGAGTTCCTGGGATATGGTAACTGGACTGCTCAGGACTTTTTTTCTTGTACCACTCCATGTGGGTTTTGGCAGAGCTCTGCTATGGGTAAGGCAGTTTCCATGAGGGACAGGAGTCCCACAAGGCTCAGGAGGTCCTCCAAGTTCATGGCAGGAGCACAGAATTCCTCTCACTCACCTTCTCCACTGTGTGTGGAGGCTGCTTATGATCTGTGTCATGATCAAGGTGAGAGTCTAGCTAGTTTCAACCCAGGTTGATTGTTTTTTCTCTTCTTTGCACTATGTGTTTATTACCACTTTGATGAATTGTGGGTTGTTCTGCTGGTTCTCTTCCTCTCTACATACTGAGGGAACTTCCTTTATCTTGGTTTACTCCATAGGAGAAACACATTCTAGCTGCCTTTCATTGACTATCTTAATCCTTCCCTTTTGAGATTTTAATTGAGTATTTCATATGATTCAATTTTTTTCTGCTCTCAGCATGTCAGTTATTTTACTTTCTTTAGCAGCTGCAGTAGAGTTTACAGTATACATTTACAAGTATTCCAAGTTCACTTTCAAATAGCAGTATAGATATTCACAGATATTGTACCTTATTATAGCAAGATAATCTGAATTCCTCCCTCATTCTCTTTATCCTTGTTGTCATTCATATAAGCATAAACAAGCATATATATGATATAATATATACATGAGCATACATAATCAAATACATTTTGCTATTGAATAAATTGTCTGTTAGATTAGTTAAGAATAAGAAAAATGAAAATTTTATTTTACCTTCACTTATTTCTTCCCCAGTATTCTTCCATTTTTATGTATATTCAAATTACTGACCTATGTAAATTTCCTTCCTTTTTGAGGAAGTTCTTTTAACATTTCTTACAAGACATTTCTATAGCAAGTTCCCTCAATTGTTTGAAAAATATTTATGTCTTTCACTTTTGAAGGATACTGTTATAGGGTACAGAATTTTAGTTTGCTTCTTTTTTCTTAACACTGAATATTTCACTCTTCTCTCTTGCTGCTTGCATTATTTCAGAGGAGAAACTGAATGTTTCTTCTCTATTCTTATCTTGCCTGTTGATAAAGTGTTGGGTTTTTTTGTCTTTACCTTTGTAGTTTGAATTAGATATGTCTAGGTATAGTTTTTTGGCATTTAACCTGTTTTGTATTCTTTGAAATTTCTGGATCTATGGTTTGGTGTCTGACATTAATTTGGGGGGAATTCAAAATTATTATTATTTCAAATATTTCTTCTGTTCCTTTCTCTCTTTGCTGTCCTTCTAGTATTCCCATTACATATGCATATGTTACACTTTTTGTAGCTGTCCCACAGTTCTTGGCTATTCTGCAGTTTTTTCTTCAGTCTTTGTGTTTTTCATTTGGAAATTTCTATTCTAATATTCTCCAGTTTAGATAATTTTTTTCCTTCAGTCATGTCCATTGTACTAATAAGCCCATTTTTCATTTTTGTGTCACAGCGTTTTTTATCTTTAACATTCTTTTTTGGTTCCTTTTTAGAATTTCCATGGTTTTGCTTGCATAGCCCATCTATTCTTGCATGTTGTGTTCTTTATCCATTAGAGCCCTTAGCATATTAATCATAGTTGTTTTAAATTCCCAGTCTGATAATTTCAATATCCTTGTCATGTATGGCTCTGATGCTTGTTCTGTGTCATTAAAACTGTGTTGCCTTTTAGTATACCTTATAATTTTTTCTTGATAGCAGGGTGTGATGTACTGAGTAAAAGGAACTTTTGTAAATAGATCTTTGGTAATGTAGTAGTAAGGTATAGAAGTAGAGGCAGTGTACTATAGTCTTATGATTAGGCAATTTTTTATCAAGCCTATGCCTCTAAACTGTGAACTTCACATAATTTTCACCTTCTCTCCCTTTAGGTGAGATGGGATGGCTAGAGTGGTCTGGAGTTAGTTATTTCTCTTCTTTCATGAGGAAGACTAGAATGGGCTAGAGTTTGGTTTTTCCTTCTTACACATGAAAGACTAGAAATGACTGGAGTTGTTTTCTTTCTTTCAAGTCAATTAGGGTCTCATAAAACACCAGTGGATTGTGCTCCAGTTAAATAATTACTCTTGAGGCCAGACCTTGTTAAGAGCAAGGTCTGACCTATGTAAAAATGGTTCTTGTCCTATCCTTCTGACAGAAACATGAGGGAAATTTCTCTGGTATTAGTTGTGAGAACCTAATTGAACTTGAGAAGTGAAATACAGAAAATTATGGGGGCCCTCCTATGAGTGGGTTCTTCTGGAGTTTTAAACTCTCAAACTTGTCCATACTGAATTCCCAGCAATTTGTCAACTACAGTACAGGTTTTCCTACTTTAACATTGGTTTCTTCAGAGGTTTAAGATTGTTAGTTTCTCCTCCAGTAAGTTATGATTCTCTGTATCTATCTGTAATGTGGGTTAATAGTTGGCCCTTTAATCTCACTTTTCTTAAAGTTCTATGAAGAATTGTTGACTTTTCAGTTTGTTTTGCTTTTTACGTGTTCTTAGGACAGAGTGGCAATTCCAAGATCCTTACATGTAGAACTGTATGTCCAAAGCCTATTTTTTTTTTTAACTATCTGACTCTTTATGGTCAGTCTGCCAATTCTGATTTAGGAGAAAGACAAGATTCAAAAACCAAAGAACTCAATTATAAACATCAAGACTAGAGGGTCAAAATATCTTCCACCTTCTGTAAGAAAATAGGTGGAGATTTATGGGATTGAAGTGGGAGTATTATTGGGTCCAAGGTGAGAGCAAAGAATTTTCATCCAAGGCACTCTAGGATGCCCAAACCAGAGAATAAACTGAACTTATACAATGTAGGAAATATAATGGCTAAGAAAGAGGGAGAGTTAAACAAAAGTCAGCACTTCCTTTAGTTCAGCACTTCCAGAACTTTGATAAAGCACACCTATTGCTTTACTGTTGGTCTACAGGTATAGTATAATATAGAGATGGAGAGTAACAGTAGGCAAGTCAAATAAGGCTAGAGGCAGGAATTTGGAGCTGAGAGACACAGAGCCAAACAGCCAGAATCAGGGAGATTAAAAGATGAGAACAAGAACAAATGCAAACAAGTTGGAATCAGTGGCAGCAACAATTTGGGAAGGTAGTTGGGATAGTGGGAAAGAATATGATAATGAAAGTACATTTTTAGAGATGATGAAGGTCTGAGGTCTTAAGTTTTATGAGTCAACCATTGTGTGATACTTAAGTGGGTCAGTCAGATTAACAGAACAATGGTAGACATTATTCTTTTCTGAGTTGAGGCACACTGTTATTAGAATTACCTGAAGGAAAATTTGGACATATTCTAGAGTATTTTATGGTGGCATAAAAGCTCCTATAACTGCTCTTCTAACTGATAGCCATCCAGTTGCACCAAGTTTTGCAATTGATTAGTTGATTAGTCTTAATGGCAGTCTAATACTTGTTTTACTGTGTATTCTGATTCCCCTGATTTCTCAGACAGGCAAAGAGGCATTGAATGGCTCTTATAGATGGGACTTAGCAGGGAGTGGTGGAAAAGCTCTTGAAACAATTTGAGTGGGAGGAAATTGGAACTTGAAAGCCTGGCCTGGTTTTCAGTAGCCACAGATATCATTTGCAGAGTTGGATGGATCTGAAAAAGAAAATACAGCACATCATGCTTTTATATCTGTCCTGTAGCTATTTAGAATAACTTATAGATCTTCTTGAGTGGTTTGTATCCCTTCTGGGTACTATGGTGCCTGCCGGGATTCTGGTATTACTCAATAGTGTGGGGAAAATTATTGGTTGAAAGCCACCATTGTGGATCTGTGTTTGGATAAATTGGGTAGTGAATTGTTATATACAAAGTCAATGTGGCAAAGTAGAACTGGTCATACTGTTTGATGAGATATGACAGTTGTAGGTGCCCTTTCAGAACTTTAATAAAGGATAGGGTAAAGTACAGGATGATATAGAGGTGGAACTACATATAGGTAGAATATAATGGGCTTTGAGTAGTGCTTTTGAGAATCAAGATATTAAATGAGAACTTTAGTCAAATTTCAGGTTGTTATGAAGTTCATGGAAATTGAATACTTCTTTGATAAACAAAGTGGTAGTACTAGTTGTAAATAGGAGTCCAGTAAAGGGGATAAAACTTATCATTTTAATGAAGCTTCTATCAATTTCAATATTATTACGTTTTAGGAAGGAGAACAATCCATACTGAAGTCCAGTAGAATGGTATTTTATGGAGAATTTGGTGGTCAGGACAGAATAGAGTAATACTTTGTTGCTTCCATTGCCTATCCACATCTAAAACCACAGTTCCTGGCATATAGTAGGTATTCAATAAATTTTTGTTGTATGAGTGAATACAGTTTTCACTTACTAGCAATGTTCAGAGTTTTAAATGAGCTGCAGTGGTTGTTTAAGGTAGTGCAGCAGAATTGCATACCTGTAGTTCAGGATACTCCTACAACATAGGCCATTTGACCACTGGGGTTAGCAGCGAGTGGCTAGGTGAATAAGCATTTTTTTTAATCAATATTTTTTATTATGGTTTTGTGGGGTACAGTTAAGGGTTAGGTGTACAATTACGTTTCATTCAGGCACCCTGTTGATAAGAGGTGTTTCCCCATCCCCAGACAGATATTTGCTACAGTTAATCCCATTCCCCCCCCTCATAGTTTCCCAGTACCGTCAGTCATTTTCTTATAGTATTACATTGGATGTTCAAGGTCCATTATATGAGTGAGAATATGTGATACTCAGATCTTTGTTTCTGTGAGAGGTCACTCAGTATTATAGACTCTAGTCCATCCAGGTTGCTGCGAAATTCATGATTTTGTTCTTTTTTATGGCTGCATAGTATTCCATCGTGTATATGTACCACATTTTTTAAATCCAGTCCTCTTTTGATGGGCAGCATCGTTGTTTCCAGGTTCTTGCTATTGTGAACAATGCTGCAATAAGCATATGTGTGCAAGTATCTTTTTTATAGAGTGATTTGAGTTCTTCAGGGTATGTTCCCAGTAGGGGGATTGTGGGGTCATATGGGAGGTTGATATTTAGAGCTTTTAGGAATCGCCACACTGCTTTCCACAGAGGTTGCACTAGTTTACACTCTCACCAACAGTGTAGAAGTGTTCCCTTTTCGCCACACCCTCTCCAGCAGCTCTTATTTTTTGAGTTGTTGATAATTGTCATTCTGACTGGAGTTAGGTGGTATCAGTGTGGTTTTGATTTGCATCTCCCTGATGATTAGTGAGGTCGAACATTTCTTCAAGTGTTTGTTGGCTGCTCGGATGTCCTCTTTTGTGAAGTGTCTCTTCATATCTTTGGCCCATTTTATAATGGGATTGTTTGTTTTTTTCTTTTCAGCATGTTTTAGTTCCTTGTAGATCCAGGATGTTAAATCTTTGTCAGACCTGGTGTTGGCAAATATTTTTTCCCAGTCTGTAGGCTGTCTCCCTGCTCTCTTGATGGTTGTTTTGGCCTTGCAGAAGCTTGTCAGTTTAATAAGGTCCCACTTGTCTATCTTCTCTCTTATGACCTGTGGGTTTCGAGTTTTCTTCAGGAATTGGATGCCAGTTCCGATTTCCATGAGGGTATTTCCTTCATTTTCTCAGGTTCTTATGGTTTGAGGTTTTACATTTAGGTCTCTGATCCATTTGGAGTTAACCTTTGTGCATGGGGATAGATAGGGGTCCTGTTTCAATTTTCTGCATGTGGTCAACCAGTTTTCCCAGCACCATTTGCTGGATAGGTTCTCCTCTCCCCAGTGGTAGGTGGTGGAGGCCTTGTCAAAGATGAGTTGGTTGAGAAATTGAGGTTTTGCTTCTGGAATCTCAATTCTATTCCATTGGTCTATATGCCTGTTCTTATACCAATACCAAGCTGTTTTGATGATTGTAGCTTTATAGTAAAGTTTGAAGTCTGGTAATGTGATACCACCTGCTTTGTTTTTTTTGCTGAGGATTGTTCTGGCTATTCTTGGACACTTGTGTTTCCACATGAATTCCTGTGTTGTCTTTTCTGGGTCTGAGAAGAATGTTGCTGGTAATTTGATGGGTATTGCATTGAATTTGTAGATTGCCCTAGGTAAGATGGACATCTTCACAATGTTGATTCTTCCAATCCATGAGCATGGGATATTTTTCCACTTGCTTGTGTCATCTTTGATTTCTTTGAGCAGTGTTTTGTAATTTTCATTGTAAAGATCTTTCACGTCTCTGATTAGGAAGATGACAAGGTATTTCATTTTTGTTTTTTGGTGGCTAGTGAATAAGCATCTTATCTCAGAGATCTTCAAGACTATCCCCAAGTGTGGTGACTTGCTAGAAAGACTCACAGGACTCAACATATAGTTTTATATATTGTTAAAGGTTATTCTAACCAGATGCATTAGTTCATACCTGTAATCCCAGCATTTAGGGAGGCCGAGGTAAGCGGATTGCTTGAGTCCAGAAGTTCAAGACCAGCTTAGGCAGCATAGTGAGACTTCATCTCTACAAAAGAATCAAAAAATTAGCTGAGTACGATGGTGCACATCTACAGTTCCAGCTGCTTAGGAGACTGAGGCACAAGGATTGTGTGAGCCCAGGAGGTCAAGGCCATGGTAAGCCTTTATCATGCCATTGCATTCCAGCCTGGGCAACAAAGTGAGCCTCTGACCAAAAAAAAAAAAGAAGTTATTATAGTGATGCTGTAAGGAGACACAGCTAAATCGTACAAGAAAAGGACACAGGTGGAGTCTGGAGAAATCCTTGTGCAGGTTTCCTGTGCTTGCTTTCTCTTATGAGGGGTTACCTAGAGTGTACTCTTTCCCCAGCAATGAAAATGCAGCAAAACATGAAATATTTCTACCATGGAAGCCCATTAGAGACTCAGCACCTAATATTTTTATTGGAGACTAATCACATAAGCACTCTCTGGCTAGCTCATACTAAAATACAAGACTCCCAGAAGGAAGGTAGATGTTCAGCATAAACCATATTGCTTGTACAAATAGTCCAAGCAAAATGCATCACCCTAAACAGTCAATTGTTGACTAGGAATATTCCAAGTTCCCAGATGCCAGCCAAAGATCAACCTTGTAAGCAGGCCCTTCTAAGAACAACAGTCTCAGGCCTGCTAATTAACTCTCTTCTGCATACCATCCATCTGCTGTGTTACAACTAAGATTAATTATCAGAATGTTCCAGACTAGATAATCTTTCTGAATAAGGTTGTTCTCCTACCTCCTAAAATTTGGAGCCTATTTTGACTTTATAATAGTGGGAAAAGTTAAAGTATTTATAAAAGGAATTATATCTCACTTGGCATAGACTGAGTTTTTCTGGCCTTGATGCTCTATGTTGTGGCTGTTAGATTAGATCACCATGAAATTTTGGAATTCTTCAACATAGTGTATCCATGTCTTAATGGTGGCCTTGATCATTGACATTTTTCCTCATATTTGATAGCTGCCTTTAGCCATGATCACCTTTTTTGAGAATTATGGACAGAGGTCTAATTTGCCAGGGTAAATGGTTGGATTTTGATAGGTCAATTTTATGGGGTAAAAAGTTTTCAGCTCATTGAATATATAACTCTGTTCTGTATAACACTTTCCTTTTGGCAAGCAATTTAGTTGAGTAGTCATTATGAAAGATTGATAAAGAAACTATTAATAATATCCAGCAACTCCAGAACTATTGAGCTTCCTTGATTATCTGGAGGACTTATCTCTATAGAACTTTTGAGATTTTTTTCTAGAATCATGTAGATGTCTTGGTTCAACAAACATAATTCAAGAACTGCTCTTTCAGGCTCTTGAAAGCAAATTTCTTGAGGTTGACATAGAGGTGATAGTACTGTACTTAGTCTGAAATCATGGGTGTTATTTACTTTTTAACACAGATGTCATTTAGAGCTCCCCTTTCCCTGGGAATGTAGGTAAATGTAGCTTGAATCCTCAATTTCACAGTCTGTGCAAGTCTGGCATCCTCTCCATAACTTCTGTAAATGTTTAATTTTATATCTTCATATTTTCTTTTGCTACTTAGAGACAGAATGTAGGTATAAATGGTTGCCTAGGGCTGGGGGTGGGGAAAGTTGTGAGGGGAAAATGACAAGTGACTACTAATGTGAATGTAGTTTTTGGGAGGAATGATAAAAGTGTTCTAAAACTAATTGTATTGATGGTTATACAACTTTGAATTTATGAAAAACCATTTAATTATATACTTTAAATAGGTGGATTGTATGGTGTGTGAATTATATCTCAATAAAGCTGTTTTTTAAAAAAAAAAACAAAACAAGGGCATGTGCAGAAATAGAGGTATTGTAGATTTACCACCAGAAGAGTTGTAGCAGTTTGCTTTCCTACCATCAAAATATGAGAGTGCTTATTTCTTCACAACCTTACCAACAGAAGGTATTTTCATATATTTTTTGCCAGTCCAATATGTGGGAAATGGTATCTCAGTGTATTTTGACTTTGCATTTTTCTAATTTTGAGTGAGTTTGAACATCTTTTCATATGTTTGAGGATGGTTTTTATATATTTTTGTAAGCTGTGTACTTATATATTTTTCTCATTTATCTGTTGAGCTTTTTTTTCCTGGTTCACTCAGTTTTTAAGAGTTATTTTTATATTAGGTATATTAGCCACTGTCTGTCAGTGCCTATACCCTTAGCTGTTATACTTTACTGACTCTCTGCGTTGGCATTTTATCCACTTAAACATCATTTTTCCAAATTCTGTAATTGGAAATGATTCAAATACTTGTCATAAAATGATTTAAATGCAGTATAGGCCCTTATACTATCCGGAACCACATCTCACAGCCATGTTGCCATGAAGCTCCACCATTCCAGGGAAAATGGAAGTAGGTAGAACAGCTTGATAGCCTATTCTGCAGGGATTAGGGATGTCTTTCTTTTTCAGGCTCTATTATTTGTTTTTCTCTACAGCCCCAGCCCAACAAGGTGAGGAACCTAATACCTTTCAGTTACAATCTTTTTGGCCACCCTCCAATGCTAATAAATCAAGGTGTGATCATACTTTCTGAGGTAGCAAGATTTTTTGCTTTGGTAGTCAGTTTACAGGGAAGCGGTAAAGGAGTTTTCAGCATTATATTTCCTGTATTGTGGATCAGCTTCACAAAACAAAACAAAACAAAACAATAAAGCTTTTGTTTTGTTTCTCATCTGTATGACTCTCAGGACCTTATCTAGTATCCTTACTATTCTCTCTATCAGATTGAGAGTACATTCTTCCTATTATTATTGTTATCATTATTTTGACTAGCTTTTGATTACCTTCTCCTTGACAGTTTGGAAGTTTCTTTTTTTATATATTTTATTTTAAAGGTATGGGGTACAAGTCAGGATTGGGTACATAAGTGATTTAGATACAGGTGAAGTTTTGGACCTCCCATTGGACCTCACTTTGCCTGGATTAGGATCAGGCACCCTTATTTATGTTATGTGCTCCCCTCCCTGCCCTGGCAGTGTCCTGTTACTGCCAATCCCTTTTTTGTAGTAGTATGATAAGGTGCTCAGGGTTCACTCATGAGTGCATTTGATACTCAATTCTTCATTTCTGTGATAGATCAATGAGTATGATAGACTCTGAATCTATCCAAGGTGCTGCAAAGTCCAAGATTTTCTCCTTCTTTATGGTTGTGTAATACTCCATCATGTATATGTATCACATTCTTTTAATCCAATCCAGCATCGATGGTTGGTTCCATGTTTTTGCTATTGTGAATAGTGCTGCAATAAACTTGGGTGCACAGGTATCTTTTTTGTAGAATGATTTGAGTTCCTCTGGGTATATTCCTAGAAGGGGTACTGCTTGGTAGTATAGAAGGTCAACTTCTAGATCTTTTAGAAATCGCCACACTGGTTTCCATAGAGATTCAATTAATTTGCACTCCCACCAACAGTGTAGAAGCATTCCCTTATCTCTGCATCCTCTCCAGCATCAGTTGTTTTTTGTTTTAATGATGGCCATTCTTACTGGAGTTAGATGGTATCTCAATGTGAATTTTATTTGCATTACTCTGATGATTAGTGAGGCTGAGCATTTTTTCATGTATCTATTGGCTGCTCATATATCTTCTTTTGAGAAGTGTCTGCTCATCTCTTTGGCCCATTTTGCTTTTGTTTTTTAGTTTAAGGATGTGGGGTACAATTCAGGATTAGGTACATAAGTGGTCATCATATAGGTAAAGTTTGGGCCTCCTGTTGGTCCCTATTTCACCTGGTTTGAGAACAGGTACCCTTGTTGATGTTATGCACCCCTCCACCTCCATCCCCTGGAAGCTTCTCAGTACTACCAATCCTTTTCTTATAGTATTTTGATAAATATTTACTGTCCTCTAATGAGTGAGGACATGTGATACTTAGTTCTTTGTTTCTGTGATAGTCACTGATAGATTCTAAATTCATTCAAGCTGCTGCAAAGTCCACAATTTTTCCCTTATGCATAATATTCTGCATAATATTCCACTTTTGATGGACAGCATGGTTGGTTCCATGTTTTTGATATTATAAATAATGCTGCAATAAACATACGTGTGCAGGTATATTTCTTATAGAATGTTTTGAGTTCCTCTGGGTATATTCCCAGAAGAGGGGTTGCTGGGTCATATGGAAGGTCGATTTTTAGGTCTATTAGTAATCACCACACTGTTTTCCACAGAGGCTGTAGTGGTTTACACTCCCACTAACAGTATAGAAGAGTTCCCTTTTCCCTGCATCCTTTCCAGCATCTGTCATTTTTTTGTTATTGATGATGGCCATCTTGACTGGAGTTAGGTGACATCTCAGTGTAGTTTTAATTTACATTTCCTTGATGACTAGTAAGGTTGAGCATTTTTTCATGTATCTGTTGGCTGCTCGTATGTCTTCTTTTGAGAAGTGTCTACTCATGTCTTTTGCCCACTTTGTAATGGGACTTTATTGTTTCCCTTTCAGCACGTTTGAGTTCTTGTAGATCCTAGATGTTAGGCCTTTGTCAGATATACAATTGGCAAATATTTTTTCCCATCTGTAGGATGTTTCTGTAGTCTATTGGTGGTTTCTTTGGCTTTGCAGAAGCTTTTCAGTTTGATGAGGCCCCACTTGTTTATCTTACCTCTTATGGCATGGGCATCTGGGGTTTTAATCAGGAATTGGTTGCCTATTCCAATTTCTGTAAGGGTGTCTCTTGTATTTTCTAAGATTCTTATAGTTTGAGGTTTTATGTTTAGGACTTTGATCCATTTTGAGTTGATTCTTATGTACAGTGATAGAGAAGTACCCTCTTTCACTATTCTGCATGTGGTCAGCCAGTTTTCCCAGCACAATTTGCACCATTTACTGAATAAGTTCTCCTCTTCCTGGTGGCTGGTGGTGGAGGCTTTGTCTAAGATGAGTTGGTTGATAAATTGAGGTTTTCCTTCTGGAATCTCTATCCTACTCCATTGGTCTATATGCCTGTTCTTGTATCGATACCAGGGTGTTCTGATTATCGTAGCCTTATAGTAAAGCTTAAAGTCTGGAAGTGTGGTACCTCATGCTTTGTTTCTTTTGCTAGGGGTTGCTTTGTCTATTCGTGGTCATTTATGTTTCCATATGAGTTTCTGTATTGTCATTTCCAGGTCTGAGAAGAATGATGTTGGTAACTTAATGGATATTGCGTTAAATCTGTATATTGCCTTTGGTAGGATGGACATCTTAACAATGCTTATTCTCCTAATCATGAGCATGAAATGTTTTTCCCTTTGTTTGTGTCATCTTTGATTTCTTTCAGCAGTATTTTGTAGTTTTTGTTGTAAAGGTCTTTGACTTCTCTGGTTAGGAAGATGCCAACATATTTCATATTTTTTGTGGCTATTGTGAATGGGCTTGTGCTTTTTATTTGAGTTTCTGTTCATTTACTGTTGATGTATAGGAATGCAACTGCTTTTTGCACTTTTATTTTATACCCTGAGACTTTGCCAAAGTCCTTTATCAGTGCAAGGAAGTTTTTGACTGATTTCCTTGGCTTTTCAAGGTATAGAATCATGTTGTCTGCAAAGAGGGATAACTTAACTTCCTCCTTTCCTATTTGGATACCCCTGATTTTCATCTTTTTTCTGATTACTGTAGCTAGGACTTCCAATACTATGTTGAACAGGAAGGGTGAGAGTGGCCATCCTTATCTTGTTCTGGTTTTCAAGGAAAATGGTTCCAATTTCTGTCTGTTGAGCAGTGTGTTGACTGTGGCTTTCTTGTAGCTGGCTCTCACTATTTTGAGGTATGTTCTATCTATGCCTAGATGTTCGAGGGTTTTTATCAAGAAAGGGTGCTGGATTTTATTGAAAGTATTTTCCACATCTAATGATATAATCATGTAGTTTTTTTCTTTACATCTGTTGATGTATTTAATTATGTTTGTGGTCTTTAGGATGTTGAACCTGCCCTATATCCTGGGGATGAAGCCTACTTGGTCATGGTGTATGATTTTTTAGATGTGTTGTGGGTCTGGTTTGCTAAAATCTTATTGAGAATTTTACCATCTATGTTCATCAAGCATATTGGCCTGTATTTCTCTTTCTTTGTTGGATCTTTACCTAGTTTGGGTATCAATGTGATGTTAGCTTCATAAAATGATTTGGGGAGAATTCCATCTTTCTCAATTGCCTGGAATACTTTCAATAGGATTAGTATCAGCTCCTGCTTGTATGTTTCGCAGAATTCTGCTGGAAAGCCATCTGGTCCAGGGCTTGTTTTTGTAGGTAGGTTTCTTATGACATCGTTGATTTCCTGGGTTGTTACTGGTATATTTAGGATCTCGATTTCTTCTTATTTCAATCTTGAGAGAATGTGTGGTATCTGAAATTCCTCCATTTCATTTAGGTTTTATGTTTGTTTCTATACAAGTGTGTACAGTAATCTCTGGTCATTTTTTGTATTTCTTTGGAGTCATCGTGATTTGATCCTTTGCTTTTCTGATTGTGTTTATTTGACTTTTTTCCTCTTTCTTGGTCAATCTAGCTAGGGGTCCATCAATCTTGTTTATCCTTTCAAAGAACCAGATATTTGTTTCATTGATTTTTCTCTATAATATTTTTGTCTTTTATGTCCTATATTTGGGCTATACTTTGGTGATCTGGATTCTTTTGCTGAAATTAGGGTTTTGGTTGTCTTGTCTTTCTAGCTCCTTTAGGTGATATGTTAGACTATCAACTTGTGATCTTTCTTTTCTTTTTTTGGTCTGTGTTCATAGAGATAAATAAATTCTCCTCTTTGTATGATTTCATGGCATCCCAGAGGTTTGGTGAGATGTTTCTTCATTTTCTTTATTTTTAGGAATCTTTTGATTATTGTGTTGATTAAAAAAATCATAATATCATATCCCATGTGAGAACATGTGATACTCAGATCTTTGTTTCTGTGAGAGATCACTCAGTATTATAAACTCTAGTTCCATCCAGGTTGCTGCGAAGTTCATGATTTTGTTCTTTTTTATGGCTGTGTAGTATTCCATCATGTATATGTACCACATTTTGTTAATCCAGTCCTCTTTTGATGGGCAGCATGGTTGGTTCCAACTTCTTGCTATTGTGAACAATGCTGTGATAAACATACATGTGCAGGTATCTTTTTTATAGAGTTATTTGAGTTCTACAGGGTATATTCCCAGTAGGGGGATTGCGGGGTTATATGGGAGGTCGATACTTAGAGCTTTTAGGAATCACCACACTCCTTTCCACAGAGGTTGCACTAGTTTACACTCCCACCAACAGTGTAGAAGTGTTCCCTTTTCACCACATCCTCTCCAGCATCTGTTATTTTTTGAGTTATTCATGATGGCCATTCTGACTGGAGTTAGGGGGTATCTCAATGTAGTTTTAATTTGCATCTCCTTGATGATTAGTGAGGTTGAACATTTCTTCATGTGTCTATTGGCTGCTCATATGTCTTCTTTTGAGAAGTGTCTGTTCACATCTTTTGCCCATTTTGTAATGCATTGTTTGTTTTTTTCTTTTCAGCATGTTTGAGTTCCTTGTAGATACAAGATGTTAGGCCTTTGTCAGACATGGAGTAGGCAAACACTTTTTCCCAGTCTGTGGGCTGTCTCCTTGCTCTCTTGATGGTTTATTTGACTTTGCAGAAGGCTGTCAGTTTAATGAGGTCCCACTAGTCTAACTTATCTCTTATGGTCCGTGCGTTTGGGGTTTTGTTCAGGAATTGGATGCCAGTTTGAATTTCCATAAGGGTGTGTCCTGCATTTCCTAAGGTTCTTATGGTTTGAGGTTATACATTTAGGTCTCTGATCTATTTAGAGTTAATTTTTCTGTATGGGGATAGATAGGGGTCTTGTTTGAGCCTTCTGCATGTGGTCAGCCAGTTTTCCCAGCACCATTTACTGAATAGGTTCTCCTCTCCTCAGTGGTAGGTGGTAGAGGCTTTGTCGACGATTAGTTGGTTGAGAAATTGAGGTTTTGCTCCTGGAATCTCAATTCTATTCCATTGATCTATATGCCTGTTCCTGTACCAGGCATATTGTAGTTTTCTAGTAAAGTTTGAAGTCTGTTAAAGTGATGCCACCTGCTTTGTTTTTTTGTTTTTGCTGAGGATTGTTCTGGTTATTCTTGGTCATTTGTGTTTCCATATGAATTCCTGTATTGTTTTTTCTAGCTCTGAGAAGAATGTTGCTGGTAATTTGATGGGTATTGCATTAAATCTGTAGATTGCCTTAGGTAAAATGAATGTCTTCACAATGGTGATTCTTCAAATCCATGAGCATGGGATATTTTTCCACTTGTTTGTGTCATCTTTGATTTCTTTGAGCAGTGTTTTGTACTTTTCACTATAAAGGTCTTTCACATCTCTGGTTAGGAATATGCCAAGGTATTTCATTTTTTTGTGACTATTTTGAATGGGCTTGTGCTTTTTATTTGGGTTTCTGTATGTTTACTGTTGATGTATAGGAATGCAACTGTTTTTTCACTTTTATTTTATGCCCTGAGACTTTGCCAAAGTCCTTTATCAGTGCAAGGAGGGTTTTGACGGAATCTCTTGGATTTTCAAGGTACAAAATCATGTCGTTGGCAAAGAGGGATAACTTGACTTCCTGTTTTCCTATTTGGATACCCCTGATTGCCTACTCTTTTCTGTTTGCTTTAGCCAGGACTTGCAATACTATATTGAACAGGAGGGGAGAGAGTGGGTATCCTTGTCCTGTTCCAGTTTTCAGGGGAAATATTTCCAATTTTTATCTGTTTAGGAGTATGCTAGCTGTGGGTTTCTCATAGATGGCTTTTAATATTTTGAGTTATGTTCCATATATGCTTAGATGTTCAATGGTTTTTATCAAGAAGGGGTGCTGGATTTTATCAAAATCTTTTTCTGCATCTAATGATATAATCATGTGGGTTTTGTTTTTACGTCTGTTGATCTATTTAATTGCATTTATTGTCTTGCAAATATTGAACCAGCCTTGCATCCCAGGAATGAAGCCTACTTGGTCATGATTTTTGAGATTTGTTGTTGAATCCGGTTTGCTGGGATCTTGTTGAGAATTTGGCATCTATGTTCATCAAAGATATTGGCCTATAGTTCTCTTTCTTAGTTGGATCTTTACCTGGCTTGGGTATCAATGTGTTGTTAGCTTCATAAAATGATTTGGGGAGGGTTCCATCTTTCTCAATCACCTAGAATACTTTCAGTAGGATTGGTATCAGCTCCTCTTTAAAGGTCTTATAGCCTTTTGCTGGAAAGCCATCTGGCCAAGGACTTTTTTGGGTAGGTAGTTTACTTATTACATAGTCAGTTTCCTTGATTGTTATTGGTCTATTTAGGGTCTCGATTTCTTCTTGTTTCAACCTAGGCAGGTTGTGTGATGTCAGTAAGTCTTCAATTTCCTTAAGGTTTTCAAGTTTGTTTCCATTCAAGTATACATGGTAGTCTCTAATGATCTTTTGTATTTCTTCAGGGTGAGATATGTCTTCAACTTTTGTGTTTCTGATTGTATTTATCTGGGCTTTTTCTCTTTTTTTCTTAGTCAGTCTAGCTAGGGCACCATTGATCTTGTTTATCCTTTCAAAGAACCAGCTTTTTGTTGCATTGATTTTTTAGTATTATCTTTTTGTCTTCTATGTCCCAGATTTGGGCTTTTATTTTGGTGATCTGGATTCTTCTGCTGAAGTTAGATTTTTGGTGGTCTTCCTTTTCCAGCTTCTTTAGGTGACTTGTTAGGCTGTTAATTTGTGATCTTTCCATTTTCTTCATGTGTGTTTGTAGAGATATGAATTCCCCTCTTACTACAGCTTTCATGGCGTCCCAGAGATTTGGTAAGATGCTTCTTCATTTTCAATTATTTCCAGATATCTTTTAATCTCTGTTTTGATTTCATCGTTGACCCAGGAATTTTTTTAGCATCATGCTGTTTAGTGTCCATGTCTTTGTGGGTTTGGGAGGAACCTTGTTGGTGTTGATGTTTATTTTTATTCCACTGTGGTCTGAGAAGGTGCATGACAAAATTTCGATCTTTTGAAATTTGTTTATGCTTGATTTATGGCCAAGTATGTGGTCGATCTTAGAGTATGTTCCATGTGGTGATGACTAGAATGTATATTCTGTGGTCATTGGGCGGAATATTATGTAGGTATCAATTAGTTCCATTTTGTCAAGAGTCACATTGTGGTTCCGGATCTCATCGCTGATTTTTTTGTCCTGATGATCTGTATAGGGTTGTGAATGGAGTACTAAAGTCCTCAGTTATGATAGTGTCAGAGTCAATATCTTTTCTGTGTTCCTAGAAGCTGCTTTATGAAGGTTGGCGCTCCTGTGTTGGGTGCATATATGTTTAGGATAGATATTTCTTGTTGATGGAGTGAACCTTTCATCATTATGTAGTGGCCTTCTATATCTCTTTAAAATTTTGACAGCTTAAATTGTATTTTGTGTGAAATAAGCATTGTGACTCCTTTCTTTTGCATTCCGATGCCTGAAAATTGTTTCCTATCCTCTTACTTTGAGTCTGTGTGTGTCCTTTCTAGTGAGATGGGTCTCTTGAAGATAATATATTGTTACCTGGTGATATTTTATCCATTTTGCCATTCTATGTCTTTTCTAAATGGTGCATTTAGTCCATTTGCATTCAGGCTAATTATTGAAATGTGAGAGTTGATCCCTATCATCAGGTTCTTATAGAGTTGTTCTTGTTGTTCCTTTTTGTTTTTGTCTTTCTTTTGGTTTTGGGGTTAGTTTGTGTGTGTTTTACTCTTTTTCCTGTACTTTTGTGAAGAACGTTGTTTTTTTTTTTTTTCTTTTCTTCTGTGTCTAGTACTTTCTTAAGTGTTTCTTGTAGAGGTAGTCTGGTGGCAGCATAACATCTTATGAATTGGATCTCTGGGAAAGACTTTAATTCTCCCTCACTGATGAAGCTTAGCTTGGCTGGGTAGGTTATTCTTGGTTGAAATTGTTTATCTTTTAGAACTTTGAAGATAGGGCTCCAAGCTCTACTAGCCTGCAAGGTTTCTGTAGATAAATCTGCTGCTATTCTAATTGGTGTTCCATGGTAGGTGATCTGGCCTTTTTCTCTTGCTGCCTTTAGGATTTTTTCTTCTATACCTACTTTATTTAGGTGAATTATTATGTGTCTAGGAGTTGGTCTCATTTGTTGTCTTTCAGGGGGTCTCTGAATGTCTTGTGTTTTAATTTTCGCATCACTGGTGAGATGAGGGATGTTTTCTTCAATAATCTCATGAAATGTTTGTTCCAGGCTGGCTCTGTCTCTTTCTGTCTCAGGAAGTCCAATTACTCTTAGGTTTGGTCTCTTGAAGTAATCGCTCATCTCTTGAAGATTTTGTTCGGTGTTTTTGTGCTTCTTTTCTATGCTTTTGACAGTTTGGGTTAGTTCTATATCTTGGTCTTTAAGTTCTGAGAGTCTTTCTTCTCCTTGGCTAATTCTGCTTTCCATGCTTATCAGTTTGTTATTTATTCATTCACAGTATTCTTTACTAATATTATCTCAGTTATCAACTCCTTTCTAGTTTCTTCTTGTCTCTCCTCAATTCTTTTTAATCCCTTCATTAATGTCTTGATATCTAGGTTTGTAGTTTGAGACCAGTCATTCTGGGGGCTCTTCATTGTTTACATTCCAAAGTCAGTTTTTTCCATGTCTACCCTGGGATCTTGGAGAGAGCCATGTTCTTCTTTTGGTTTTTCTTCATTTGTGTTGATTTTTTCTCTCCCCTTTCACTCCCCTTCTTTAATTCTGTTTTTCTGGGATGGTGTGGTTGCTTTTACTCCTTTCGTTCAATCTCCTGTTCTTCCTTATGAGGATCCTCTGGCTTTGTTCACTTTTGAGGCTGGAGTGTGGGTTGGTGGATCTACTTTTTGCAGTTTTGAGGTTTAATTAAGGGGGAAGCTGTGATTTAGAATCTATCTGTAGATCCCAGTATCCATCAACAGATCTATGGACACACTGGAACCCGTTTTCTACTGCTTTGCAATCTGTCCATGCAGCAGGGTTTAGGCTTCCTCCCTGGAACAAAAGGAAGTACGAAAAATGAAAATAATGGAAGAAGGGGGTTCAGGAGGAAGTTAGAGAGAGAGAAGAGTGAGAGAGAAAACAGACATACATACCAACTAATTAGTGACAAAGAGACACAAGGCCAGAAAAGAATGAGAAACAGACACACAAACAAAATTCCCTAAAGCATATTAGTAATCACATAAAGACAGTTCAATAAAAACATGCCTTTTGGTGCTTTTCCCCCCCACACAAACAGGTAGTCTAAATCAAAAAGCAAACAAATGTGAGCAAAACAGTCAAAACAATAAATTCAGAAATCAAAATAAGAAACCTGACTAGCTCTGGAATCTTTCCTGAGTGTCTAAAGTCTCTTCAGCTCTGATCTCTAGCCTCTCCCCTTTGCTTTCATTGCAGGCAGATAGATTTATTCCAAGCTTGGGTTGATTCCCTTTGTTTGCTGCCTGAAAGGTTTGCAACAGACTTGAGTTGCCTGTATCTGATTCAGCGTAGGGGGAGGCCTTTTTTCTCCTGTTTAGCAATGTTACCATAGAAACCAAGGTGGAGGCTGCTTGTAGATGGGTGGAGCAATGCAAATCGCTGCCTGGAAAATGGTTGAAGTGGGCAGCTCCTGTTTCAAGGATCCTTTCTCTCCACTCATCCTTTCTCTCCACTCACTGAGGTCCATGGGCGATCCAGTATGATGGGCTGTGGGATCAATGACACAGCTAGGTGCTGGATCTGGTGTGCTGCCAGCGGCCTGGGGTAGAGGAGGGAGCTGGAAATTCTCTCTTCTGGAACTGAGACCTGAGAGTGACTGATCAGCACCTCCTTAAGATATACTGTTCCCTTACCCAATCATGGGGTCCCACACTGGGTGTCTCAGTCAGAGTGGGACTGGAGCTCCAAAGGGTGTGTGGTAAGCAGTGACAGTGGCTTTGGGCCCTGCACAGGGCACTTCAGCAAGGATAGGAGCTGGTATCTCTGAGTGGCAGACGCCTAGAGCCTCCCTGGGCAATGGCACATTGAAATAGTGCTGGGTATGGGCCTAGAACCCAGTCTAGGGAGCTGGAACTCTGAGGAGTGAGCACCGGGCCTGCTGGATTGGGGGCTCAGTCAGGGAGAGAGCTGGCAGCGGCTGAATCCCGGGTGGATCAGTGTAGCCAGCGAGGGAACCCAGATCTCCAAAAGGTGGTATCCAAGGGCCGCTGGGTGAGACATTGTAGCCGGGGAAGGAGCTGTGGTCTCTACACGGCTGGGGCCCAGGGTCACCTATAGTGGAGCAGTAGCAGCCAAGAGGCCTCAATAGCTGGCCTTGTGTGGGTCCGAGGGTCTCCAGGCCTCGGACTGGTGTGGCTGACGACATGGGGTATTTTACTCCTCAGCTATGATAGTGTTAGAGTCAATATAGGTTTTAGTTTACTTAGTATTTGTTGGGAGCTGGCCACGGAGGCCCACTGAGCGTTAGGGATCAGGAAGGGCCGTTGACCCCGAGACCACTAAGATGCATTTGGGAGCTATTGACCCCATTTCCTCCCCCTTTTTTATTTTTTATTTTTTTTCAGTCTTTCTCTTTTACCTTCGGAGAAGGGGCAGGTGCCAAAGGCAACAGCACCTGATCCCAGCCTCCAGTCTTTCTCTTTTACCTTCGGAGAAGGGGCAGGTGCTAAAGGCCATGGCACCTGACCCCAGCCTCCAGTCTTTCTCTTTTACCTTTGGAGAAGGGGTGGATGCCAAAAGCCACAGCACCTAACCCCAACCTCCAGACTTCTCTTCTCACCCCCCCTTCTCAAGGGGGTGGCTCGGACAAAAGGATGTTAAAAATTCTTCTTTGTTGTCTTCTTATGATAAATTTCTCTCAAGTTCAACTTTCCCAGACGGAAGTAAAGGAATCATATAAGTGAATCCTGTTAGCTAACTACAAATAGGTGTTAATAAGCAGACTAGACTGGAAGGACAAGTTCTTTTGGATGTATTTTATCTCTCAGTCAGCACTGGCGCAAACTCCAAAAATTAGAAAAGGGCCCACAAACCCCTCAACTATAACTATTGGACACAGCCTTTAAAGTCTTTAACAACTGGGAGGAGAAAAGAATGCAGG
>NW_007252220.1:0-17771 GCF_000164805.1 Carlito syrichta | reverse complement strand
AGGCTAATGCTCTTTTAGAAAGACAGAAAAGATTTTTGGCTACTTTTAATTTTAGGAGTTCCAGCTTTAATAGCTACTTTTCAGCTGTAGCATTATCTAGGGAAGTTCATACAACTACGTTTGCTGATCGGCTGTCTAAAAACATTTCTATTGCCATAGCTATTCAGGAAATCATATACCAGAAGTTAGGAAGTAAGGTTAGTACTTTGGAGGAAGGAGTTTTAGCAGTAGGACAAGAACTTGTGACCTTAAAAAATAAATTGGCTATCCAATGTCACTCTGAGTTTAAATCTGTCCATACTTGGGACAAAGTAACTTGGAATTTGGAACCATTCAGATCTGAGTATAGACCTTACTAAATTACATCAAGAAATTCAGGCATCACTCACTAATCAAAAATCATTAACGTCTATACTCAACAATGTGGGAATTTGTGGAGCAGTGATTCTTTTGTTGCTGTGTTTACTCCCAATCATCTTCAGAGTGCTAAAGAAGAGCAATATGGAGTTTCATGGTTTTGTGCTAAAAAATAAAAAAGGGGGAGATGTTGGGAGCCAGTCACGGAGGCCCACTGAGCTTTAGGGATCAGGAAGGGCCATTGACCCTGAGACCACTAGGATGCGTTCAGGAGCTATTGACCCCATTCCCTCCCCCTTTCTACTCAGCACTAACCAGATTAAGCTCCTGTGAGCTCAAAACATAAAAACTCTGCGACTGGGATGAACACAAGCTAACTTTAGAAGCTCATTGCTCCCATTCTTCCTCAAACTGCAGTTTTGGCTCTCACACACATCGCTTCTTCACTAGAGTGGAGTCCAGTCTCTTTCTTTCTCTCTCTTTCTCTCTTCTTCCTCCCAATCATCGACGCCATCTCCACCTTTGGGGTACCCTGAACCCGGCTGGAGCTGGTCTCTAGCAATTCTTAAACACCAATGATAAGCAGCAGAGAACCAAATAAAAAGCACAATCCCATTCACAGTAAACACACACACACACACACACACACACACACACACACACACAATGAAATACCTCAGCATCTTCCTAACTAGAGAAGTGAAAGACTTTTACAATGAAAACTACAAAACACTGATCAAAGAAATCCAAGAAGACACAAACAAATGGAAAAAATATTCCATGTTCATGGATAGGAAGAATCAATATTGTTAAGATGTCTATCCTACCAAAGGCAATCTACAGATTAAATGCAATACTCATTAAATTACCAACATCAATCTCAGACCTGAAAATGACAATACAGAAATTCATATGGAAACATAAATGACCACAAATAGCCAAAACAATCCTTAGCAAAAGAAACAAAGTGGGAGGTATCACACTTCCAGACTTTAACCTTTAGCGAGGCTACAACAATCAAAACAGCCTGGTATTGGTAAAATAACAGGCATATGGACAAATGGAACAGGATAGAGATTCCAGAAGCAAAACCTCGATTTCCCAACCAACTTATCTCTGACAAAGCTTCCACCAACAACTACTGGGGAGAGGAGAATCTACTCAGTAAATGTTGTTGGGAAAACTGGTTAACCATATGCAGAAGTTTGAAAAAGGAATCTTATCTATCACCATACACAAAAGTCAATTCTAAATGGATCAAAGAGCTAAATGGAAAACCTCAAAACTATAAGAATCTTAGAAAATGCAGGAGACACAGTAACAGAAATCGGAGTAGGCAACCAATTCCTGATCAAAACCCCAGGTGTCCATGCCATAAGAGAGAAGATAGACAAATGGGACCTCATTAAACTGGAAAGTTTCTGCAAAGCAAAAGAAACCAACAAGAGAGTGGGGAGACAATCCAGAGAATGAGAAAAAGTATTTGTCAAATATATCTGACAAAGGTCTAACATCCGGAATCTACAAGGAACTCAAACATGCCAAAAGGAAAAAAAACAAACAGTCCCACTAAAAAGTGGGAAAAAGACATGAATACACATTTCCCAAAAGAAGATATATGGGTAGCCAACAGACACCTGTAAGGTGCTCAGTCTCACTGATCATCAGAGAAATGCAGATCAAAACCACATTGAGATACCACCTAACCCCGGTAAGAATGGACATCATTAATAAAACAAACAGCAACAGATGCTGGTAAAGATATGGAGAAAAGGGAATGCTTCTACACAGGTGGTGGGAATGCAAACTAGTTCATCCTCTATGGAAAAGTGTGGCAATTTCTAAAAGAACTAGAAATTGACCTTCCATATGACCCAGCAATGCCCCTACCCATAGGAACTCAAAGCATCCTACAAAAAAGATGCCAGCACATGCATGTTTATTGCAGCACTATTCATAATACCAAAAACATGGATACAACCCTGTTGCTCATCAAAACTGGACTGGATTTTTAAAATGTGGTATATGTACACAATGGAATATTACACAGCCAAAAAGAAGGACAAACACATATGGACTTCACAGGAACTTGGATGGATTAAGAGTCAATAATACTCAGTGGTCTACCACAGAAAAAAAGAACAGAGTATCACATATTCTCACTCATAAGTGGACCTTGAACATTTACCATAATAATATAAGAAAGGGATTGGCAGTAGCAGGATACTGCCAGGATGAGGTGGGGGGAAGGCAGGGAACACAACATCAATAAGGGTACCTGATCTCAAACTAGGCAAAGTGGGGACCAAAGGGACACCCAAACTTTACCAATACAATGTCCACTTATATACTTAATCCTGAATTGTAGCCCACATCTTTAAATAAAATATTATATAAATAAATAAATAAATAAATAAATAAATAAACAGAGAAATCAATATAGAAAATCAAAGAAACCCAAAGCTGGTTCTTTGGAAAGATGAGTGCAATTGATAAACTTCTAATCAGGTTAACTAAGAATAAAGAAAAAACACAGACTTAACATCAGAAATGACACAAGGTTGTCACTACTGACTCATGGACATTGGAAGGATAAAAAAATAATATGAACAACTCTATACTTAAAATGTGGTAACTTCAATATAAAGGAACGATTCCTTGAAATATATATGCTACCAAAATTCATACAAGGAGAAATAGGTCAACATAAATAGTCATAGCTATTAAAAGCTGATAATCTTTGCCATTGCTTTGCTAAACTATGGTGTGCCCATGTGCTCTTTAAATTATGGCTGTTGCTATGCTCCCTGGCTTTGGCCCTCTTCCCTACCTTGGGGAGGTGAATTTCCTATTTCTCTCTCTCTCTCTAATTTACTTTCTAAATAAGCTATATTTTAAAATCTAACTTCTTTGCAATTCTTTGCATCTTTCCTGCATCATTGGATAGCACACCAGACACCCCCATAGCCCAGCAGGTCTGACCTAACATTCCGGAGGCCCCGCTGGGAAAGTATGACCCTAACAGAGACACCCAACTCAAAAAATAAGTAGGTAAGTAAGTAAGTAAGTAAGTAAGTAAATAAATAAATAAATAAATAAATTTGATAGTCGTCCACACAGAAAACACCAGTCCCAGTTGGTTTCACTGATGAATACTATGAAACTTTTGTAGAATTTATAGCAATTCTTTATGATCTCTTTTAGAAAACTAGAAAACAGAAGAAGAAAAAGACATTGAGACCAACATTAGCCTAATATCAAAAGCAGAAGAAGATGTTAACTGAAAGGGAAATTATAGACGAATATTTGTGATGAATATGGGTGGACCTAAAAATTCCCCAAAAATTAGCATATCAGCCTAACAACATGTAAAAATATACACTGTGACAGTACTGGGTTGTATAGTGTCCCCTCAACAATTCATGCCCATCCAGAAACTCAGAGTGTGCTCTTTGTAGCAATAGAGTCTTTGCAGATGTAGTTAGTTCAAATGAGGTTAAGCTAGATTAGTGTGGGCCCTAGTTTAACTACCAGTGTTTGATAAAAAGAGAAAAAATGGAAAGACGATGCACAGGGAGAACATCATGTTATACAACAGTTACAGATTAAAATGATGCACCTATAAGCTAAGGAAAGCCAAAGACTGCAAGCAAAGATTGCATAGCACTGGGAGCTAGGAAAGGACAAGGAAAGGTCACACTCTAGAGCCTTCAAAAATAGCATGGTCCTGCCAACACTTTGATTTTAGACCTCTAGACATTAGAACTGTGAGATAATAAATTTCTATTGTCTTAAACTATCTTGGTTTATGGTAATTGTTATAGTAGTTCTAGGATACTAAAACAACAACCAAGTAGGGTTTATTTCAGTTATGTAAAATGTAAAATTATATGATCATATCAATTAAGGCAGAAAAAAAGTACGACAATAATCAAAACATTTCATAATATTAAAAAAGCCTCAAAAATATTGAGGAAAATCTCTTCAGATTTATAAAGAACATCTATGAAAACTTATCATCATACTTAATAGTGAGACATTGCATACTCTCTCCCAAATATTGAGGAAAGAATCAAGGATGTCCTCTCCCTCTATTATTCAACCTTATAATGTAATTAGTGCAATGAGACAATAAAAATAAAGGCATATATATTTGAAAGTAAGAAATAAAACTGTCTTAATTCACAGATGACATAATTATGTGTGTGTGTGCTCAAAGAATCTACAAAAAATAAACAAGTATAGTATGGCATGATCACAAATATAAGGTCAATATACAATGTCGATCGTTTTTCTATATACCAGCAATAAACAATTGAAATATCAACTAAAAAATTTGGACTTCAATGTGCCAAGTAAGTGAACATAAATAAAACTTATACCTTTAACAAAAATTAAATAGACACAAAACTATAACATTTCTAGAAGAAAACATAGGAGAAAATTTACATGACCTTAGTTTTCATAGTAAATTTTAAAATAAAATACCAAAAGCATAATCCATGATGACAAAATTCATAAGTTGGGCTTTATTAAAATTAATAACTCATACTCTGTGAAAGTCACTACGAAGAGAATGGAGAAGACAAGACGTAGACTGGGAAAAGATATATTTGATGAAGGACTTGTATCCAAAATATACAAAAACATTTAAAAGTACTTAACAATAAGAAACAACTCCATTAAAAATGTGCAAAACTTCTAAACAAACATATCACCAACGAACTTACATAGATGGTAAAATAAGCATATAAAATATGCTCAATGTCATTTGTCCTTAGGGAATCACAAATTAAAACAACACTGGCATATCACCACACACCTCTTAGAATAATTGAAGCCAAAAAAAAAAAAAAAAAAACTGGTAGTATCCGTTGCTAGCAAGGATGTAGAGCAACAGAAACACTCATTTATTGCTAGTGGAGAGGCAAAACGGTACAGCCACTTTGGAAGACAGTAATTCTTCTAAAGCTGAATTTAGTCTTACCACATGACCCAGAAATTATACTTCTAGGTGCTTGCCCAACTAATCTGAAAAGTTCAGTCCACAGCCTACACAAATACGTGTATAGCACATTATTTCATAATCTCATGATTCTAGAACCAACAAAGGTACTGTGAATGGATAATTAAAAAGAAATGAACTATCCAACCATACAAAGATGTGGAAAAATCTAGCATGGTCCTGCCAACACTTTGATTTTAGACCTCTAGACTTTAGAACTGTGAGAGAATAAATTTATATTGTCTTAAACTATCTTGGTGAAATATACCAGTTTGAAAAATCTAATAGTGTATAATAAATTTCACATATAAGACATTCTGAAAAAGGCAAACAGTAGATACAGTAAAAGGATCAGATGTTGCCATGGCTAGGTGGAGGGGGAAATGTTTCCTAAGTTTGGCATGAGAAAATTATTATGACAGTGAAATTATTCTGCATGATATTGTACTGGTAGACATATGACACTATACATTTGTCAAATATAGAACTTTATACTACAAAGAGTGAATCTTCATGTATTCAAATAAAAGGAAATAATTCAGAAGGCTGAGAGACTTCGGGATGATGTGGAGAATACAATAAAATAACCCGATTGTATGGCAAAAAGTACAAAATAATATCACTGAAGGGTATGGGGGTCGGGAGCTACTGACATAGGTAAATTTGGAAATGAGTGGAGCTCTTTAAAAGTCAAGAAAGGACATGTACATATAAACACTATACTCCAGTTGATAAAATTGCTTCTCAAGGCAGTACAAGTTAATAATTCTGTAGCCACTTTACCTGTATACTGGAATTGAGCAATCAATTAGATGGATGGCAGATGGTGGGAACCATGTTTATGACTATTGGAACAAATGTTGCAAAATAAGAGAGGAAGCTGGAGTGATCCTTCTAGTAATGGATTAAAGATGGAGACACCAATATAAACTCATATACAGTTTAATATAGAAGCATCTACTTTATAGATATGTATGTATACATACATTCATACACACACACACACACACACACACACACAGATGTTGGAGAAACCTGAGAAACACCACTTCAGTCAAGTGACCAAGGTGAACACCAATGATCATAAAAAAACACTGATCAGCCGGGCTCGGTGGCTCAGCCTGTAATCCCGCGCCTTTGGGAGGCTGAGGTGAGTGGATTGCTTGAGCCCGCGGTTTCAAGACCCGCCTGGGCAGCGAGACCTCATCTCTACAATAAATCAAAAAATCAGCCACGCATGGTAGCGCATACCTGTAATTCCGGCTACTTGGAAGGCTGAGGTGGAAGTATCGCCGGAGCCCAGCAGGTCGAGGCTGTGGTGGCCGGGAGCGGCCACTGCACTCCAGTCTGGGTGACAGAGTGAGACTCCAACTCAAAAGAACAACAACAACAACAAAAAAAAAACATTGATCAAATATACTTTTGATATGATGTGATGAGAATAGCACTTCATCTGTCTGGTCTTCCTCCTTAAACTCCATAACTTCAGTCTTATCATGGAACAATATCAAAAAGTTCAAATTTAGAGTTCAACGGACATAATATCTGCCTAGTAATCTTCAAAACTGTAAAAATCATCAAAACAAGCACAGTTTTAAAAAATTACACAGCCAAGAGGAGCCTAAGTAAACTTGATGACTAAAAATAATGTGGCATCCTAGATAGGATTTTGGAGCAGAAAAAGGACATTAAGTATTGATAGTGATTTGTTATTTGTAGCAAATGTAACTACCATACTAATATATGATGCTAATAGGGGAAACTAACTGTGAAGCATATGGGAACTCTCTTTACTATTTTCACACCTTTGTTAAAAATAAATTTAAACTAGTCTAAAATTAAGTTTATTTTAAAAATACACTGTTAAGATTATTTAAAAGAAAATAAGTCATAATTGGGAAAAATGCATGTATATCCCATATCTGATTAAAAACTCATATTATGCTTAAAGAAATAGTATAACACAATAGTAACCCCATAAATACCTACAATTATGATTTGTCAATCAAAACTTTTATGTTTTTTTAAAAATCTCTCAATTTAAGAAAACACAACACATTGAAAACACACTATAAAATATGCAAAGTATTTGAACACCATCCAAGAAGGTATATAGATTACAAAAATTCATATGAAAATTATTCTTCATGACCCACCTGGGCAACTTGGCGAGACCGCATCTCTACAATAAATTAAAAAAAAATCAGCCAGGTGTGGTAGCGCTTGCCTGTAATTCCAGCTACTCTGAAGGCTGAGGTGGAAGGATCGCCAGAGCCCAGAGGGTTGAGGCTGCGGTGGCCGGGAGCAGCCACTGCACTCCAGTCTGGACGACAGAATGAGACTCCAACTCAAAAAAGAAAAAGAAAGAAAAGAAAAATTATTCAACATCATTTTTCCTTAGAGGAAAATACAGGTGAAAATCACAATAAAATTCTACCACACAC
This sequence comes from Carlito syrichta, assembly GCF_000164805.1. Lineage (NCBI taxonomy): Eukaryota > Metazoa > Chordata > Mammalia > Primates > Tarsiidae > Carlito > Carlito syrichta. Next base: position 9,965 of record NW_007252220.1, on the reverse strand, counting down.
CTATTAGAGTATTTAAAATACAAAATCTGAAAATTCCGTATGTTGGAGAGTATGTAGAGTAATGGGAACTTTTACTCATTGCTACGGAGAATGAAAATTGGTTCAGTCACTTAAGAAGATTGTTTGGCAGTTTTCTATAAAGTTAAAGATAGACTTAGCATAAGATCAAATGATTTATTCTTAGGTTTTACAGAAGTGAATTGAAAATTGGTGTTTGCAAAGCAACATTTATGTGACTCTTTATAGCAGCTTTATTTATCATTGCCAACCAAGATGTTCTTCAAGAAGTGACTAGATAAATAAAAATAAACCTTGTTACTTCTATAAAATGGAATTCTAGTCAGTGATAAAAAGAACCAGCTATCAATATAACATAGATAATTCTTAAATGAATTTTGCCAAGAAGTCAAATCCCAAAGTCTGTATATCTTATGATGTTATTCATGTGATACCCTGAAAAAGTCATCAATAGAGGTACATAAAACAAATTAGTAGTTGCCAGGAATTTAGGAAGGGAAAAAGTGGTTGACTACACAGGTAAATGCAGAGAAGAATTGTAGACTGATAAAACTGTTACGTATGATAGTTGGGTGGTAAATTTATGACTGTAAACATTTGTTAAAATCCATACATCTGTATATCATAAAGAGCAAACTTTGATATATGAAAAATTTAATCAGCTATTGTATGTTTTAAAGGATTACTGGCAGCTGAGAGCAGAACGGATTTTATAGGGGTAAATGTAGAAGGAGAGGCACCAATAAGTCTTTGCCACAGTCTAGGTGAGAGATGATGGTAGCTTCATGCACAGAAGTAGTAATGAAGATCCAAAACAAGAATAGTCTGAGAAACCAGCACAGATAAAAGGCTAAGGAGACGAAACGATAAAGAGTCATTTGGTATCCCGTTGGGCATCAGAAAAAGGAAATTAGGTAAAAACTAAGGAATGCTGAAAAAACTATAAATTTTTAATTAATAATGATGTATCAATATTGGCTTAGTTGTAGTACTATACTAATGCAAGATGTTAAAAATAGGAGAAAAATACGTGTGAGATATATAGGAGTTCTGCACCATCTTTGCAAGCTTTTGCATGATTCCAACTATGTGAAGTATATAAATTGTCAAAGTCATAGAAACAAAAATAGAAAGATTGTGGCCAGGGGCTGTGGAAAAGAGGGAGATGGGAAGATTTTGTTCAGTGGGTAGAGTTTAAGTCATGTAAGATGAAAAAGTTTTAGAAATCTTTTGTACAACAGTGTGTATATAGTTAGCAATAGTGTACTTAATATTTAAAAATTGTTAAAAGGGTAAATTTAAAGTATGTATTTTATCACAATAAAAGAAAAACTCCATGGAAACACAAGGTCAGAGCTATGAATATCAAAATAAGTTAAGAGAGTTGAATATTGAAAGTTGAGAACATATTTGGTAACAATATCATCTATCCAGAAAAATCAATAAAAGAGGTATGGAGGAAATACCCCATATACAAAAGCAACAAAATACAGAATTTATCTAGGAATTTTCACTAAAATATTTAAGGTCTTTATAGAATAAATTAGAAATGTTTCCTGGTAAGTCAAGGTTAAAAGAAGTCCCAAATAGAAAGATCAGTATATCAAATTCATTGACAAGAAACAGAATATTGTAAATATGTCAATTATCCTTAAGTTACTTACAGATATAGTGCCTTGCCTGTATGTGCCAATATGAAAAGCTTGAACTACTGTCTTCTAGTTTCAAAAATCAACCCAGGGAAATTATAAAATAAAGAATGATAAACACATAAAACAAGCAAACTATATTATATTAGTTTCTTAGGGCTGCCATAAATTATCACATATCAGGTGGCTCAAAACAACTGAAATTTATTCTCTCACAGTCTAGTTGATCAGAATCTGAAATCAGTATCACTGGGACAAAATAATTATGTCAGGAGGGTTGCTTATTTTCCATGTGCTCCAGCAGAGGATATGTTTCTTGCCTTTGCAGCTTCTGGTGGCTGCCATTATTCTCTGACTTATGGTCTCATTACTCTAATTTCTGCCACCATTTTCACAATGCTATCTCCTCTATGTTTGTGAGAACGTTCACTCTGCCTCTCATTTATGAGGACACTTGCAATGGCATTTAGGGCCTATCTGAATAATCCAGAATAATACTCCAGCACAAATTTCTTAACTTAATCACATATGCATAGACCTGTTTTCCAGACAAGGTAATATTTACATTTTCAAGAATTAGGACCTTATGTCTTTCAGGGACCATTTTTCAGAATACCATAATCCATTACCTAGCACCTAGAGATTGACATTCCTTCCACTTGCTATATAAATTCCCACTATCCCAACACCTGCAACAATCTCAACATGTTTCAGCATCAACTCAAGTCTAAAATGTCATCTAGATAGCTTTACCTAAAAAGTCCCAAATCTATTTTTTTTTTTTTGAATTGGAGTCTCACTCTGTCACCCAGACTGGAGTACAGTGGCCGCTCCCGGCCACCGCAACCTCGAACTGCTGGGCTCCGGTGATCCTTCCGCCTCAGCCTTCCAAGTAGCTGGAATACAGGTGCGCGCTACCACACCTGGCTAATTTTTTATTTATTTTAGAGATGAAGTCTCGCCAAGTTGCCCAGGCGAGTCTCGAACCCGCGGGCTCAGGCAATCCACTCACCTCAGCCTCCCAAAGGTGCGGGATTACAGGCTGAGCCACCGAGCCTGGCTTAAAAGTCCCAAATCTAAATCATCTAAATAACGTATGGGCATGATCCAATCTGAGGCATAATTCATCTCTATCTCTGGACCTGCATAACTAAAAAACAAATTATCTGTCCCCAAAATACACTGGTGGGGCTGGTATAATATAACAGTTTTAAACATTTACATTTCCAAAGGGGAAAATGGGAGGAAAATAGGGATCACATTTCCAAACTATTTTAAAATCCAGCAGGACAAACTACATTATGTTTCAAAGCCTGGGAATGATCCTCTGCTTCTGGAGTTAATCCTTTTTTTTTTTTTTTGAAGACTCGCACCTGTACACAGATGAGTAGTTTTATCAGTCTGCTTTCCACCCATAACATTTTGAAATATCAACAGCCTTCCTTCATTTCATCTTGACGTTGTCTCTTAAAGTCCGATCTGGAAGTATTTCTGTTGATATAACTTTCTCAAAAACTTTATGTGCCTGCCATGTATGTCACAGAGATTCACTCCATTTTAAAAGACAATCCTCCCAAAAATATTACCTAGATAACTACAACTTTGTTCCTGGCTTCTGATGTTTGAGTGAATCCATGAGTTGCACACCCAATTTCTTTAGCAATAGCAAAAAATTTTCCAGTCATACCCTTGGTCTTCTTTCCAGAGCATGTTTTCCTAACAGTAAATATAATTTTAGCATCTTTTGCAATCTGAGTAAGATGGGAGTTTCCCAAATCAAGTGCTGGTTCAAATTTGCTTAACAATTCTTGCCTCAGTTTATCTCCTCTCACTTTTTACTACAAGCAGCAGGAAGAAACTAGGCTGCATCTTCAATACTTTGCTTGAAAATCTCAGTCAGACACACAAATCTGTCATTTACAAGTTCTGTATTCCACACAACTGCAAGACACAATTCAGCAAAATTTTCTGTTACTATATGACAAGAATTGTCTCTTTTTCAGTTTCTTACAACGTGCTCCTTATTTCCTTCTGAACTCTCATTGGAAGTGCATTTAATTTTCCAGAAAATCAAATTTTCACATTTAGTTAGTTCATATTTTTACCAACAATTTGTTTAAAGCAATTTAGAATGTTCTAATATGTTCCTTAAAATTCTTCTAACCTATGTGCATCACTAAATTCTAAATCCACTTTCATACTTTTAGTTATTTGTTACAACCATATGCCACTTCCAAGTAACAAATTTGAATTGATTTTCTGTGGCTTCTAATTACTTAAGCAACAAACTTGGTGACTTAAAACAAAAATTCTCCCACACGTTTGGAGACCAGAAGATTAAAATCAGTATCATTGGATCAAAATTAAGTTGTTGGCTAGGCCATGCTCTCCCTGGAGGCTCTAGGGTAGAATTCATTCTTTGCCTCTTCCAGTATCTGGGGCTTTACTTTGGCCATGTCACTTCACTCTTCAGGGACAGTTTCTTCAAATCTCTCATGGTCCATCTTCACATCGCTTTCTCCTTTTTGTGGATCAAATATCTTTCTGCCTGCTTCTCACAAGGATGCCAGTGATTGTATTTAAAGTCCACCCATAGCATTCAGGATAATCTCTTTATGCCAAGACCCTTAATTAACTACACCCGCAAATACCCTTTGACCAAATAAGGCTGTTTCAAGAGATTGGAATCTGATATATTGAAAGGCTTACCACAAATATCAAAAACAATATCTAAACAACAAAACATGAGATATACCTAGCCGTGACTTAAGATTGTCTTGAACTTGTACTTGTGTTTGGGATGTGGGAGTAGAGGGAGGCATCAGTAAAGCTGGGGAAAGTTGGCAGCCTGCAATAGATACTAGATGATAGAACAGGTATGTTGTAATGAATGTGTCCCTCCAAAATTCTTAGTGAAACTTAATTACCAGTGTTATAGTATTAAGAGGTGGGGCCTTTGGGAGGTAAACTGAGCATGAGAACCCCACCCTCCTGGATAGTTTTAGTGCTGCTAACTTTTAAGGAATCACAAGATTTACACATTTAGAAAATGAGATTTTACTTCTCATTTAGGATTACACAACACCTGTAAAATGGTCATTCTGCAAGCTGGGAAGCATAGCCTTGGGCAAAGATCAGATATAGATTCTTCTATGGAGGAGGGGCTGAAGTAGGAGTTTTATGCTGAATGGACTAGCTAAACATACATACTCAACAAGTTACGGAAGGAAGAAGCTATGCATATTCATGAGGGTGGTCCTAATGCATGTGTATTAAACAAATATGCATGTTATATACGACCCAAGTTAATCTTGGGGTGGTGACTTAACATTTAAATACATTGCAATTAAGATCTATACCTCAAAAGGCCTTTTTAGAACACAAAGGCACTCATGTGCAGACTCTATAATAATCAGTCAGAACCAGTTAATGGTTGGCAGTCTTCTTATCAGGAAAAAATTATTGAAATCCTCTTGCCCAATCAAAGCTGGTGGAACAAGAAGGTCAGTTAGCACCTGTGAGCTGGATGAGCTGCAAATTGTTTTAGTATTGTTTATCTCAAGGTCAGTGCTTGTTTATCTGCTAGAGAACGATAAAAACCTTGTGGCAGTTATAACATAGTGTAATCTTTTTTTTTATTAATCAGTATTTTTTATTATGGTTTTGTGGGGTACAGTTAAGGGTTAGGTGTACAATTACGTTTCATTCAGGCACCCTGTTGATAAGAGGTGTTTTCCCATCCCCCGATAGATATTTGCTACTGTTAATCCCATCCCCCTCCCCCCCATAGTTTCCCAGTACCATCAGTCATTTTCTTATAGTATTACATTGGATGTTCAAGGTCCATTATATGAGTGAGAACATGTGATACTCGGATCTTTGTTTCTGTGAGTGGTCACTCAGTATTATAGACTAGTTCCATCCAGGTTGCTGCAAAATTCATGATTTTGTTCTTTATTATGGCTGCGTAGTATTCCATCGTGTATATGTACCACATTTTTTTAAATCCAGTCCTCTTTTGATGGGCAGCATGGTTGTTTCCAGGTTCTTGCTATTGTGAACAACGCTGTGATAAACATACGTGTTCAGGTATCTTTTTTATAGAGTGATTTGTGTTCTTCAGGGTATATTCCTAGTAGAGGGATTGCAGGGTCATGTGGAAGGTCAATTTTTAGAGCTTTTAGGAATCGCCACACTGCTTTCCACAGAGGTTGCACTAGTTTACACTCCCACCAACAGTGTAGAAGTGTTCCCTTTGCACCACACCCTCTCCAGCAGCTGTTATTTTTTGAGTTGTTGATAATTGCCATTCTGACTGGAGTTAGGTGGTATCTCAGTGTGGTTTTGATTTGCATCTCCCTGATGATTAGTGAGGTTGAACATTTCTTCATGCGTTTGTTGGCTGCTCGGATGTCCTCTTTTGTGAAGTGTCTGTTCATATCTTTTGCCCATTTGATGATGGGGTTGTTTGTTTTTTTCTTTTCAGCACGTTTTAGTTCCTTGTAGATCCAGGATGCCTTTGTCAGACCTGGTGTTAGCAAATATTTTTTCCCAGTCTGTAGGCTGCCTCCCTGCTCTCTTGATGGTTTCTTTGGCCTTGCAGAAGCTTGTCAGTTTAATAAGGTCCCACTTGTCTATCTTCTCTCTTATGACCTGTGGGTTTCGGGTTTTGTTCAGGAATTGGATGCCAGTTCCGATTTCCATGAGGGTATTTCCTTCCTTTTCTAAGGTTCTTATGGTTTGAGGTTTTACATTTAGGTCTCTGATCCATTTGTAGTTAACCTTTGTGCATGGGGATAGATAGGGGTCCTGTTTCAATCTTTAAGCGCAAGGGTACATGACAATCCCTACCTAGCGTGGTATTAGGTCTTGTTTATAATTTGGTATCTATTGCCACAAAGAATCCAGTCTATCAGTCTTGTAACCTCTATTTTTACATTAGTGCTCATTGATTGTAGTGTCTAAACTGTAAGAGGAAGAAACTATAATGAGGTATATACAACCTTCTTTTATCATCATGGCTGGGAAGTTTGTAAGGTTTCTCTGAGGTGCCCTTGGCCAAGAGGAACTCCATTCAGTCAATGGGAAGAGAGGCTTGGGAATATATTTTACAGTGTCTTTATAAAAGGGTCTGAGGGAGAGAGTTCAGTCCTGTTTTGCCCTTCCATTTCTTCTGCATCAGTACACTGCATTCATCCCTTTTTGTCCCGTTTTCCCTTCTGTTTTCTGTCATGTGAAGATACAGCAACAAAGCACAATCTTGCAAGCAGAGACTTGGCCCTCACCAGACACCATACCTGCCACTTTCTTGATATTAGACTTCCCAGAGTCCACTACCATGAGAAATAAATCTCTATTGTTTAAAAATTATAGTCTCTGGTATTTTGTTATAGTAGCAGGAATGAACAAAGATAATGCAGGAGAAATTATTTTAAAAATTTAAACACTTTGGCCCCTGCTTCATTGCATAAATTTGAGGCAGCCCCTCTAAACTCAGATGGCATTAGCCGTGGAGTAATGTCAGGACAACAGGAAAGGTTGTATTGATTGAGGCAGAGTGACTTGACTCTAGTGTTAAGAACTACCTGAAATCATTTCAGTGGAGGAGAAATGGTCTTTTTAAAAAATGTATTATTTTAACAGTGTATAAAAATTGAGCTAGAAATAAAACTGGAATTATCATAGTGAATCACACATAGTCAGAATAAGTATTCTTTCAATAATACCTATATATCTATATCTCTTTGTAAAAATTATTTTTATTTTTATTTTTTTTTAAAGATGTGGGGTACAATTCAGGGTTAGGCATACAAATGGTCACTGTGTAGCTAAAGTTTGGGTCTCACTTTTGTCCCCACTTCATCTGGTTTGAGATCAGGTACGCTTATTGATGAGTGTACGCCCCCTCCCCTGGCAGCTTCCCACTACTGCCAATCCCCTTCTTAAAGTATTACAATAATTGTTCAAGGTCTAGTTATGAGTGAAAACATGTAGTACTCAGTTCTTTGTTTCTGTGATAGATCACTGAATATTATAGACTCAAAGTCCATACAAGTTTCTGCAAAGTTTGTAATTTAGTCCTTCTTTATGGCTGCATAATATTCCATGGTGTATATGTACCACTTAAAAAAAATCTATTCATCTTTCAATGGGCAGCACAGGTGTTTCCATGTTTTTGTTATTGTGAATAATGCTGCAAAAATATGAGTGCACAGGTATCTTTTTCATAGAGTAATCTGCGTTCCTCTGGGTATATTTCCAGAAGGGGGATTGCAGAGTCGTATGAAAGGTCGATTTTTAGATCTTTTGGGAATCGCTACACTGTTTTCCACAGAGGTTGCACTAGTTTACACTCTCACCAACTTTGTAGAAGTGTTCCCTTTTCCCTTGCATCCTCTCCAGCATCTGTTGTTTTTTGACTTACTGATGATGTCCATTCTGACTGGAGTTAGGTGGTATCTCAGTGTGGTTTAAATTTGTATTTCTTTGATGATTAGTGAGGCTGAGCATTTTTTCATGTATCTGTTGGCTGCTCCATATGTCTTCTTTTGAGAAGTGTCTATTCATATTTTTTGTACACTTTTTAAATATGTATTTTAAAGATGTAGAGTACAATTCAGGATTAGGTAAAAAATTGGCCGCTATACAGGTAAAGTTTGGGCCTCCCATTGGTCCACATTTTGCCACTATTGACCACTTTTTAATAGGGCTGTCTTTTTTTCTTTTTGGCACATTTGAGTTCCTTGTAGATCCTGAATGTTGGGTCTTTGTCACATATACAGTTGGCAAATATTTTTTCACATTCTGTGGGCTGTCTTCCAGTTCTCTTGAAGGTTTCTTTTGCTTTGCAGAAGCTTTCAATTTGAAGAGGTCCCACTTGTCAATCTTCTCTCTTATGACATGGGCATTTTGGGGTTTTGATCAGGAATTGGCTGCCAGTTCCAATTTCCATAAGGGTGTCTCCTGCATTTTCTAAAGTTCTTATAGTTTTAGATTTTATGTTTAGGTCGTTGATCCATTTAGAGTTGATTTTTGTGTTTAGTGATAGGTAGGGGTCTTGTTAAAGACATTCTCATTCCTATACGCCAACAACAAACAAACAGAAACCCAAATAAAAAGCATAATCTCATTCACAATAGCCACAAAATAAATGAAATACCTTGTCATCTTCCAAATTAGAGAAGTGAAAGACCTTTACAACGAAAACTACAAAACATTGCTCAAATAAATCACATAGAAGAATGTTCCATGCTCATGGATTGGAAGACTCAACATTGTTAAGATATTCATCCTACCAAAGGCAATCTACAGATTTAACGCAATTCCCATTACATTACCAATATCATCCTTCTCAGACCAGGAAACAACAACACATAAATTCATATGGAAAAAATAAATGACCATGGAAAGCCAAAACAATCCTCAGCAAAAGAAACAAAGTGAAAAGTATCACACTCCAGACTTTAAACTTTTTTATCAGGCTCCAATAATCAAAACAGGTTGATGTGTTGATGCAAGAACAGTCATATAGAACAATGGAACAGGATAGAGGTTACAGAAGCAAAACCTCAATTTCTCATTCAACTAATATTTGACAAAGCCTCCACTAACAACCACTGGGGAGTGGAGATTTTATTCAGTACATGGTGCTGGGAAAACTGGCCGACCACATGCAGAAGATTATATCTCTATCCCTATCTATCTATCTATCTATCTATCTATCTATCTATCTATCTCTCTATCATCTATCTCTCTTTCTTGTTGGGAGCCAACATCTATAGCTACATGGCTGAGGCCTGTAAAGGCCCATCTGGAAGATCGCCTCTGACATAGGATATCAGTTATACCTATGATATTGGCGTGTGATTGGTGACCAGTGTGCATACATGGCAGTAAAACTTATAAGTGAATCTCAGTACACTTGATGGAAGGTGCATGGCGGAATTGTTTCTGTCTTTCTAAGTTTAGCTTCTTTCTAGATATTTTTTTACTTCTATTTCCTGGTAGACTGGGTAGTCCTTGTTCCCGAAAGCTGTTTCCCCTAGGGCTAAGATTAGAAACTAAATTACCATGATAGTTCTGTCCCCTGCCCCTAGCCAGGTAGAACGTTTTCTTTTGTTTCGTTAATTACCGAAACTCTGTCTGCTTCAGCCCATGGCCGCCATCTTGGAAGCCCTGCATTTCCTTGTTCAAGAGTGTGACAGCTACTATTTGATTTTTAGAGTAGACTTGTTGGGATAAAATATATACATATACACTCATAGCTGCGTAAATCTATGCTTGCTGTTTTGATTCCTT